>NC_058130.1:582771012-582933863 GCF_016433145.1 Gracilinanus agilis
ACTGCAGGAGAGGAAACATATAAGAAAAACAACTGCTTGAACTCGTGGGTCGGGGTGGACATGATTGAGGGTGTGGACTCGAAACTACCACACCAATGCAACTACCAACAATTTGGAAATTGGTCTTGATCAAGGACATATGACAAAACTAGTGGAAATGTGCATCGGCCATGGGTGGAGGGAGTGCGGGGGGGTGAAGGGGAAAGTAGGAGCATGAATCATGTAACCATGTTAAAAATGAATATTAATAAATGTTTAAAAAATAATTAGAAAAGAAAATCAACAAAATGAGAATTAAATTATTCTCTCTTTTCTCTTTTGTCAGTCTTCTTTACATGACCTAACTTAAGCAACCAACAGGCTTATTACTGCTTTGATTTTTCCTTTTCCCTGACTTACCAAAGATCATATATAGCAAATAGCAATGCTAGGATTCAAATCTAGATTATTAGTTTCTTCTTCTTCTTTCTTTTTTTTTTAAACCCTTACCTTCCGTCTTGGAGTCAATACTGTGTATTGGCTCCAAGGCAGAGGAGTGGTAAGGGCTAGGCAATGGGGGTTAAGTGACTTGCCCAGGGTCATACAGCTGGGAAGTGTCTGAGGTCAGATTTGAACCTAGGACCTCCTGTCTCTAGATCTGACTCTCAGTCCACTGAGCTATCCAGCTGCCCTGATTATCAGTTTCTTAACCAATCAATTAAAGAACATTTACTAAGTACCTACTATGTGCCAGTCACTAGAGACACAAAGATATAAACAACAGGGTCCCTGACTTTAAGGAGATTGTGTTCAGTGTTCTGTACCACGGTATACTATCTTCTGACTTGACCTAATTTTTCTTATTTTACCCATTAGATGTTAGTGCAATATTGAACATAGTACAGCAAAACAATGAAGAAAGATAGAGAATAGCTGTGACTGTTTGCACTGGGAAAGTGCCCCAACATTTGTACCCATAGGAGGGCCATATTTTTATACAACAATGATGATATAACTATTGCTAATGTTGCTCTTTAGATAAGCCCTTTTACAGTCTTGGGAATATGGAAGAGAGAAGAATCAGGTGAGTCCAAGGGGACAGAGAGTCAAACTTAGCTGAAATTTTTAGGGTAGGAACTAATTAGTAATTAACAAGAATTAATTGAACACTTGAATTTTGCCCAACTGTGCTAGGCATTGTAAATACAAATAAAAAGAAGAAACAATCTCTATTCTAAATAAGTTTATATTCTATCAATAGACTATACATACCCAAATATATATATATATATATTTATGTCTGTGTTAATATTTACATATATATGTACATACAAATACAGATATGTATGCATGTATATACAGAATAAATTCCTAAAATTAAGAAGGGAGAATATTACCTTTTGGTCATCTCAGGAAAGACTTCAAAAAAGAGGTGGTGTTTGAGATGAATTTTGAGGGCAAAAAGTGATTCTATAAGTTTGAAGTGCATTTCATGCACAGGGGATAATCAGTGGGAAAGCACAATGATGGGAGGTGGAATGCTGTATATTGGAAACAAGGTGATTGCTTAGATCATAGAGAGAAGAAAAAAAGAGTAATATATAATAGGTCTGGAAAGACAAGTTAGGCTCAAGCTGGGATGAGCTTTAAAAGACAAACCAAGGAGAGGATACTTTGATCCTAGAAGCAATGTAGTACCCCTGTAAGTTACTGGGTAGGGAAGTGATATATAGTTAGACTTGTGCTTAAAAGGACTATCAGCGTGGCAATTCTTCAGCTACATGATCTTCCCTCTAGTTTGAGCCCACGTCACATCTCACCTGGACTATTACATTAGCTTTCCAATTGATCTGCTTCAAAGTCTCTCTCCTTTCCACCTAGCACTTAGCTAGAGTGAGGAGAGACTTGAGACAATAATCTAGGCAAGAGCCTATGTAAGTAGAGAGAAAAGGGAAAACAAAGAAGCTTCAGTAGACTGGGAACTTCAGGAAATTTTTCTTTACTAGGATAACCTCCCCTTTAGGAAACGAAACTAGAAGGGGGGGTGCTTTTACCTGTCTTTTTGTATTTCTTTTATATTTGTAGCTGCCTGTGTTTGATAAATTGTCTCAAGGGCCAGGAATAGCTAATAGAATAGGGAGATCAGTCTGCATTCAGACTCAATTAAAGTTGTATACCTGCTTAGTGCCATCAGAGGTCATTCTTGTCCTGGGAAGAAAGTTGGAAAAGACTCGTACCAGATTCCAAGAGTTTTCAAGACGTGGGGGAAATGATTCATGTAAAGAAAACTTGTAAGAGACTGATCTGGAAAGCAGTATTCCAATTTATTAATTTACACTGAGAAATATAACTGCCAAAAATCAATCAGAATATTGATGTCAGATGGTCTACACATTGTCCTCCAAGTAGAAAAGCCTACTTGAAAAAATAAATTAATATCAGAAGGTCTGTTAGTGAATAAAAAGTCAAAGTAAACATATTTGGATAATTTTCACAGAATTAGAGAATCTCAGAGTTGGATGGGATCCAAGAGGTTCCAAGGGGAATCCTGCCAACAATATGCTTGCCAAATGGTTATCCAGCATCCAGTGAAGAGGAACTCACTGCCTCCTATGATAATTAATTACACTTTTGATAAAAAATAATTAAGTTTTTTTAAAACTTGAGATGAAATCTATTATTTTGTAACTTTTATTTATTTTCTTAGTTCCAAAGTCTGTGCCCAAGTAGAACAAGTATAATCCCAATTCAACAGAATAGTCAAGGCTACCAGTAAAACAATCCACTCCATGTCCTTTAAGTAAAATCAAGAAAAGCTTGAAGTAGGGGCAGCTAAGTGGCTCAGTAGATAAAGAGCCAGGCCTAGAGACAGAAGGTCCTGGGTTCACATCTGGCCAGAGATACTTCTTAATTTTGTGACCCTGGGCAAGTCACTTAACCCCAGTTTCCTAGCCTTTATAGCTCTTCTGCTTTGGAACTGATACTTAATATCTATTCTAAGACAAAAAGTAAGACTTAAAAAAAAAAGAAAGAAAGAAAAGCTTGAAGTAGAAGGTGGTTCTTGGGATAGATTTTGGCAGTATTAGAGCATCACAAGAAGTAGAAAGGAGAGAATTGAGAGTTGGAAGGGATATCAGTGGCTAGCTAATTCAACTCACACATAGAAAGAATTCCCATTAAAATATGCAAACAAGTGGTTACTCAGTTCTAAATGTGTGCCTTCTTATCTCTTTGATACTCTATTTGTGAGAGCATGTCCAAGTTTGTGGGTGAAGAGGATTGGATGGGTTTTTTTTATTCCTCTGTTCTACTTACTAATTCCATTTTGAAAAATGCCTGTTTTGAACTAATTGTGCCCCTTTGCTGACTATTAATGGTGATTGTACCACTAGAGGTTCAGGAGCAATAGTTTTGGGATTGTGGATCATAAAGAACCTTGACCTAGGACAATTGTTCTAGGGTGGACTTCAATGTGAGTGTCCATTGGAGGGAATTTGCAAGGGAGTGCTACATTTTGAGTTTGAGTTTCTTACAATTCTGAGCTATTTCATAACACTGGGGTGAAGCATGTAACCTTTCTAAGACTCAGTTTCTATATTTTAAAAATGAAGACAATACCTGTAGTAACTAAATCTCAAGTGGTTTTTTGTGAAGTTACAATGCAACAATGTACTGAAGGTGCTTTATAAACCTTGAAGTATTATAGAAATATCAGTGATGATAATGACACGTTCCTGAGCATCCAGGTAAAGGGTGATTTAGTTTAGATGACTGTTGAGGTCTCCATAGAGTTTCTTTTCTTTATTATCTCTAGCTAATGCTGGTGAAGAGGCAAGGTGATATATTGGAAAGAGTAGTGAACTTAGAATCAGGAAAAACATGGTTTTAAGTCCTGACATACTTATTTTATTGTTTTGAACAAGTCTCTTATGAGCTTTAATTTTCTCACCTGTAAGATAGAAATAATAATACTTCACAGAGCTGTTGTGAGGAAAACTTTTGATAAATGTTAAAGAGTTTGTAAATGACAATGACAAGTTGGAATTAGAGGATCAGAGAGATTCAGAGCCAGAAAGGAACTTAGAGGTCAGTTAGTGGAATACTTTCATTTTCCAGATGAGGAAATTGAGGCTCAGAGTTGTTAAGAAACTTGAACAAGCTTTCACTGACAGTAAATAGCATCTGGAAATCTGGAAATCTGGAAATCCTGTGCTCTTTCCATTGTGCTTTTTAAGCTA
Organism: Gracilinanus agilis; assembly: GCF_016433145.1. NCBI lineage: Eukaryota > Metazoa > Chordata > Mammalia > Didelphimorphia > Didelphidae > Gracilinanus > Gracilinanus agilis. Next base: position 582,775,230 of record NC_058130.1, read on the forward strand.
CCAAGCCTTAAATGCATCTCATCTCTGACTCTTGGAACATCTAGCTTCCTTCAAGACTCAGGTCAAATACCACCTCTAGTGGCCAGAACTTAACAGAGCCGACTAAGACAAATCTCTGCTTCAGATATTATTTATTAATAGGGGAATGAAATCTATTAATAAAGGACAGGCAAATGGCCTCCATTTGGGCTTGATTTGTATTCCTTCTGATTGGTCTAACAGTGCATCATTTGGACAACCCCTGGCCCTCCTGATTGGTGGCTATTATAATGGAGAGGTGGGCTTAGAGTTTTTAGCCTCTACCCCATTGCATGGGGGTGAATTAATCCTCAAGTGAGCCTAGGGAAAATGGCTTTCAGCTAACCCATCCCTCTCTGGTACTTAATGAATGGAATCTTAGCTGGTTTAAGAGATTTGGCTTTCTCTAGCACTCGACTTTGAAATAAATAACCGTCTAAATTGGGTAATATGGAGATGTCACACACTACCAGGACACATCCACACAATCCAAGGGACAGCATCCCACAGGACAACAAGGGACCTCTCACAAAGGATGTAGGTTTTAGGTGAAACCACTCTATTGCTGAAATAGCAGTTAGCAGTTACCAGTCATTAACCACTGGGGAAAACACAAGAGTTGGATGTTAACACTCTATGGGTCCTTCTTGGGGTTTGAGGAAAGACAACAGGGAGTAAGCAAAACAGTTTATTCTGAGGTTTAAGGTTGGAGTTTTGGTGAAAAAGGTCACATTGAACTAGATAACTATGGCCAGACTTCAGGAACTGGAAATAGGTCAAAATCTACACTCTTCTAACACAGACTATCAGGTCCAACCTTTGGAGGTTAGAAGGGGAAGGTGATGGTCTCACAACTGGGGTCCTCTTCAGCTCCAGCAATGTTCACAGCTAACTGGATCCTCAGCAAATAATCTACACAGGTAAAGACAAGGAGCTTGAACCAGCCTGGTATGTCCACCACCAAAATTCTGGTCTTCTTGCTCAACTTGAATTTCCACCAGCAGGTGTTTCTTCTGAGAGACAAATCCACTTTCCTTGGGCTCTTCACTGGGACAGGTAAAACAGCCTCTAACTGCCACAGCCATACAAGAGTCACTCCAGGAAAAAACCTCCCTTCTCACCACTCCATGGTTGGAACCCTCCAGCCTTGCCTGATTAAGTCTGGTTACTATCTTACCTTAAATGTCTAAAACTTAATCTATAAATTGGCCTATTACAACTTGAAAAACATAAGCTAGCAAGTATCATTTGTAGTGGGGATGTTAGGGGCCTTCCCAATAAGATCACGAGTGAAGCAAGAAACTAAGAACCAGGAGTTTTAATTTAACTTTAACACCACTACTATTTAATATTGTAATAGGAATGCTAGCAGTAGCAATTAGAGAAGAAAAAGAAATTGAAGGGATTAAAGTAGGCAAAGAGGAAACTAAACCATCACTCTTTGCAGATGATATGATGGTATGCTTAGTAGAAATAATTAAAGACACCCACATAAATTATCAGCATTTCTATATATTTCCAACAAAACTCAGCAGCAAGAGTTAGAAAGAGAAACTCCATTTAAAATCACTTTAGACAATATAAAATATTTGGGAATCTATTTGTCAAGACAAACTCAGGAATTATATGAACACAGCTATAAAATACTTTTCACACAATAAAAACTAGATCTAAACAAATGGAAAGAGATTAATTGCTCATGGGTAGGATGAGCTAATATAATAAAAATGACAATCCTACCTAAATTAATTTACTTATTAAGCGCCATACCTTTCAAACTACCAAAAAACTTTTTTATAGAATTAGAAAAAATTATAACAAAGTTCATCTGGAAGAATATCAAGGGAACTAATAAAAAAAAGTGAAGGATGGTGGCCTAATAGTACCAGATCTAAAATTGTACTACAAAGCAGTGAGCATCAAAACAATATGATACTAGCTAAGAGACAGAGGGTGGATCAATGGAAAAGACTTGGGGTAAATGATCTCAGTAAGTTAGTGTTCAACAAATCCAAAGATCCCAGCTTTTGGGACAAGAACTCACTATTTGACAAAAACTACTGGGAAAATTAGAAAACAGTATGGGAAAAATTAGGTTTAGATCAACATCTCACATCCTTTACCAAGATAAATTCAAAATGGATGAATGACTTAAATATTAAAGGGAAATTACAATCATATTTTTATGTGAACATAGAATAGTATACCTGTAAGATCTATGGGAAAGAAAAGAATTTAAGACCAAGCAAGAGATAGAGAATATTACAAGATGTAAAGCAAATAATTTCAATTATATTAAATTAAAAAGATTTTGTACAAACAAAACCAATGCAACCAAAATTAGAAGGGAAACAACAAACTGGGGGGGGAGGGTTATAACAAAAATCTCTGACAAAGGTTTAATTTTTCAAATTTATAAGGAACTAAGTCAAATGTATGAGAAATCAAGCCATTCCCCAATTGGCAAATGGTCAAGGGATGTGAATAGGCAGTTTTCAGATGAAGAAATCAAAACTATCAATAATCACATGAAAAAATGTTCTAAATCCCTCTTGATTGGAGAAATGCAAATCAAAACAACTCTGAGGTACCACCTCACACCTATCAGATTGGCCAATATGAAACTAAAATAAATGTTGGAGGGGATGTGGCAAAATTAGGACATTAATGCATTGCTGGTGGAGTTGTAAATTGATCCAACCATTCTGGAATGCAATTTGAAATTATGCTCAAAAAAAAAGAATGCATACCCTTTGACCCGGGCATACTACTACTAGGTTTGTACCACAAAGAAATAATAAGAAATGGTTGTACAAAAATATTATAGCTGCGCTTTTTATGGTGGCAAAAAATTGGAAAATGGGGGGGTGTCCTTCTATTGGGCAATGGCTGAACAAATTGTGGTATATGATGGTTATGGAATACTATTGTACTATAAGGAATGATAAACTGCTTGATTTCTATAAGAACTGATAAGACCTTCATGAACTGATATGGAATGAAATGAGCAGAACTAAGAGAACATTGTACACAGAAACTGAAATATTGTGAGATGATCAAATGTAGTCAACTTTGTTATTAGTAGCAATGCAATGATCCAAGGGACAATCCCAAGGGACTTATGAGAAAGAACACTACCCACATCAGGGGAAAGAAACACAGAATAAAAATATATGATTTATCACTTATTTATATGGGTATATGATTTGGGGTTTTGGTTTAAAAAGATTATTCTATTATAAAATGAATGATGTGGAAATAGGTATAAAGTGATAATACATGTATAACCCAGTGGAATTGTTGGTCAGCTCTGGGAGGGAGGAAGGAAGAAGGGAGAGAAACAATATGAATAATGCAACCATGGAAAAATATTTATAAATAAATAAAATTTTAAAAATAAAGAGAAGAAATATAAGCTCTCGATAACCACAAGACGACATGTTGATATTAATAATTGGAGAAATAGAAACTAAAACTCTGAGATTCTACCTTTTATTTATCAGATTGATGAAGCTGATAAAAAAAGAAAAATGATGTGTTTAATCAAACAATAAGCCATAAACATTTATATTTTTAAAAAAACATGAGCTATCTCAATCAGATTTTTTCATTGGTTTAGTTTCCCCTATTGTAGACCAGTGTTGTAGATAAATTAATAAAGTAGATTGTAAATGTTTAAGATTAGGTATCATTAGGAGGCTTATCAAGCAAGGCTGGAGAATTCTAAATGGAATGGGGAAGTAGGAAGTGGCTCTCTCTCCTGGGATGGACTCTATCTTGGCTGAGTACAAGTTGCTGCTGACCAACTAAGTGGGAGACCTCAGGGAGACCTCAGGGAAGTGAAGTTTGTATCCTGGTATCCTGAAGGAAGAATCATCTGCCTGTGGGAATTTAGGTCGAGAAAGTCAAACCTGACCTGGGCTGCTGGTCATCTCAGACTGGTTTAACTCCCTAATCTTACCCATCTCAAGGATTACTGGCTGAGGACCTGGGAGAGCTGTATCCTTGCTGGATTTGGACAGGACTCAGCAGTGAGGATTCCACTTCCATCCCTGATAGTCCATCTGTGCCTTGATTTAGCCTTTAGCTTAGTGTAGATAAGTTACTTCCCTGACCCAGAGACTTGCCCATAGGTTGTTAGAATAGATGTCCTTTTACCTTCCTTCGAAAACCAAAGTTTATCTAATTAAACCTTTCTTTATAAATCTTTGGTCCCAGGCTACTCACTTCTTAGTTTCACTGACTCCCAGGCTAGGTGGATCTGTGGTGGCAGTTGGTATCAACTGCCAATCCATAATCTCCTATTCCTTGTTCTTTAGAGGGGTTTGTGTTTTCCCAGTCTGTTATCCCTGTCCAGGCAGTTCTCCTTCTCCCTTTTCTCTAAACCTAGTAATATTTAAGTTACCCATAAGAGTTTCCCCATAAGACCAGGTCACCCAAATCTAGATGAAGGGAATAGCCAGAACAAACAGACAAAGCCCTAGGTCTGGCTGGCTTTAGTTTATAGGTTTATTAGCAAGGAGCCTGACACTAATCACCTTACTCAGTTATATTCTTCATGAATTGACTGACTTTCGGAGACTGGAGTCTTAGGAAATAGGCGGATCTACATAGAAATATTACTAATAAATGATATAGTCCAACATCTATTTTCCTTATACCCCCTATGAGACCTTGCCTCATTTCTCTTAGTGTCTTTCCCCAAATTTCCCCCCTCTTTTGACTGAATAATCCTTCTATTGTGAACTGTTCCTTTTATGAAATAATTTCAACATACCTTTTCATCTTACTCGCCTTTCTGAAAATGACTAATTGTTTAATTTCCTAATTAATTATCCTAATTAATAACTAATTAATAATTTGTACATTACTCTGAAATGTATAGAAAAACAAACTGAGCACAATAAAGGCAGAATGATATGTTGGAAAGAGTAGTTGATATAGTAGTAGACTTCACTATGGCTTAATTGATGGTGTGCTGACCTGTGAGAATCATTAAGATGGCAAAAGTGAGTGTGCTGTGGATTATCTAGCTATTTCTCACATAGATGCTATAAGAATATGACATAAAAGCATAGGGCACGGAGTCTAAGAATATGGAAGGGAATCTATAACTTATTATCTCTGTGATTTCAGATATGTTCTGACCAGGGTAAAACCCAACCTATTACCTCCTTTTCTTTGGTTACCATTTATCATTCAACTAATGGCAAGCCAAGAATGCATAAACTTTTTTGACAATCATATCAAACTACTGAGCCAAATTCAACTTGCATTCTACTAAAGACCTCTAGCTTCTGTTCACATCAACTGCCTTCATTCTATGCTAGAAGATTTGTTTTGTTTTGGTGTGTGTGTGTGTGGTTGTTTTTTTTTTTTTTTACACAAGTTCTGGACTTCACATTTCCTTTTATTCGATTATATTTTGTTAGATTTTGGCTCAGTGTTTCAGTCTGATGAGAATTTTTTGGAAGCTGATTAGACCATCCAGCTTAAAAATTAAAATTCAAGATGTTTTTGTCTTCTGCACATGCAATAAGCCTAACTTTTTCATCTTCATCCTACTTATTGATTAAAAGTATGAAGAGGACTGCTTCTAAAGTAAAGTCAGTCAAAAAGCATGCCACTAGAGGGCTCTAGCGTCTCAATCCTTCCACGATAACACAGCACTTCACAAAGATTTAATTGATAGTGTGCTGACCTGTGACAATCATTAAAATTGGCTAGTTTGGCTTGACTGTGGATCATCTATATTTCTCATATAGATTCCACATGAATACCGCACAAAAGCACAAGACTCTGAGTCCAAGAATTTGGGTAGGAATTTATAATATTGCCTTTATCTCTCTGGACCTCAGTTTTCTCATCTCTGAAAAGAGGCAGATGAATTAGTTAGATGTCCAACTATGGCATTTTGAAGTCCTACGATGTTCTGTTGTTGTGTCAAAAATTCTAAATTCCATTTCCAGTGCCATGAGAAATTAGTGACCAAAATCAATATGTGAACTCAGAAGAGGACGATGCCAAAAAGGAAGCCCCAAAAGAAAGTGTGAAAAGATGTCAGGTTCCCACCCCCCAAAACCTTGGAAGAACTTGAAAAAAAAATTAAAAATTAAATAATTAGAGAATTGACAGCGAATTTAGTGATCTAGGAAATGCTTTAATAAAGTACAGATTTTTTTTTGTTATTCCTGAAATGAATTCCTAGCAAAGAAACACTTAGATGAAATATTGTTCTTCTTATTATCTAGTTCATTCCTTTGAAGCCATACAAGAATTTGAATCTAAAATCCTACCTTATTATATCACCATTTTTTAGTAATTTAGTATTTGATAAGTAAAAAACATACAAGCTTTTGAAACAAGAATTCGCTATTTGACAAAAAATGTTGGGAAAATTGGAAGTGGTATGTGTGAAAAGTTAATTACTCTCCCTTTTGTTTTCTTTAATGTAATCAATCAGTGACCTTTGATGCCATCAGTCAGGAACTTGAAGATCCTTTACCATTGATGTGCAAGTACAGACACACCTTCAGAGACAGTAAATTGATCCCACAAGGCACTATCCTCCTAGGTGGTGCCAGGCAAATTAAGGAACTATGATTGGTTCCTGAGATGTGATTTGGGAGAGCTAGTGGGTAGAGAAAGCAGCTTATAAAAGCATTTTCAGAGGCCTGAACACACATTCTTGCTTTGGTGACACTCTTGCTAGACACACTACTAGGCTGATGACTCTTGCTGAAGGGAGATGCTTACTCTGGGGACTCCTGCTGAAAAGATTCTCACACTCTTCTGACTGAAGATTGGACCTGAAGGAGCCTTTGTTTGAGGTGAACTTCATTCCATCAGAACGTAATTAGGGTATTTAGCTAAACTGCTCCCTACTTCTTTCCTACATTTCCCTCTCTTTACTATCTCTTCTTTGATTAAACTAAATTGTTAAAGCTACTAATAAACTCCTAATTTAATTGTAATTATTATAATTTGGAGACCTTTAACTATTACATATGCCAGAGACTGGGGACAGACCAACAACTCACATTGTATACCAAGATAAGGCAAAAGTGAGCCTATGATCCAGACATAACTGTAAGCAAATTAGGAGAGTATGAAATAGTTTACCTGTCAGATCTATGGATAAGGAAAGAATTTATCATCAAATAAAAGACAGAGAGCATTATAAACTATAAAATGATAATTTTGAGTATATTAAACTAAAATAGTTTTGTACAAACAAAATCAATGCAGTTGAGATGAAAAGGAAAGCAAAAATCTGGTGAAAACATTTTACAGCCAATATTTCTGATAAAGGTCTCATCTTTCAAATATATAGAGAAATGAATTAAATTTATAATAATATAAGCCATTCACCATTTGATGAACAATCCCTCAATTTCCCATTCTTTGCTATTTTAGGTTCTCTCTCTGTCTCTCTGTGTCTCTGTGTCTCTGTCTTTCTCTGTCTCTTTCTGTCTCTGTCTGTCTCTATCTCTCTGTCTCTCTCTCTCAGATATAGACCTAGTAAAGGGATTGCTGGGTAAAAGGATATGCACAGTTTTAGAGCCCATAGGCATAGTTTCAAATTGCTCTCCAGAATGGTTGAATCAGATCAGAACTCCACCAACAATGCATTAGTGTCTCGATTTTCTCACATACCCTACAAATGTGTCATTTTCTTTTTCTGTCATATTGACTAGTCAGACAAGTATGAAGTAGTACCACTGTACTTTTAATTTGTATTTTTCTAATCAACAGTGATTTGGAGCATTGTTTCATTTGTCTAATGATAGTTTTAATTTTTATCTGAAAACTGCCTATTCATATCCTTTGATAATTTATCAATTAGAGAATGACATATTTTTTATAAATTTAATCCATTTCTTTATATATTAAAGAGCTGAAACCTTTATCAGAAATACTAGTTGTAACATACCCTTCTCCTCCCCACCCCACCCCCCCAGCTTTCTACTTTCCAGCTAATCTTGGCTACATTGGTTTTGTTTGTACAAAACCTTTTTAGTTTAATACATTCAAGATTATACCTTTTATAGTCTATAATGTTCTTTATCTCTTATTTGATCATAAATTCTTCCTTATCCATAGATCTGACAGGTAAATTATTTCATACCCCCCAAAGTTGCTTATGGTAATACCCTTTATGTCTAGATTATGTACCTATATCGACCTTATCCTGGCATATGATGTGACATGCTGGTCTATCCCCAGTCTCTGCAATACCATTTTCCAATTTTCCCAACAGTTTTTGTGAAATAGTGAGCTCTTGTCTCAAAAGCTTGGATGCTTTTTACTTATCAAATACTAAATTACTAAATAAAAGGTGTTATAAATAAAAAAGGGTGATAAATAAATTAGGAGAATACAAAAGAGTTTACTTGTCAGATCCATGGATAAGGGAAGGGAAGAGTTTAAGTCAAAACAAGATATAATGAGCATTATGAGATATAAAATAGATAATTTTCACAACACTAAATTTAAAAGTTTCTACACAAAGAAAAACAGTACAACCAAGATTAAAAAGCAAACAACAAATTAGAAAAAAATTCTTTAGAGCAAGTTTCTCTGACAATGATTTCATTTCTCACACATATAGAGAAATGAGTCAGATCTCCAAGAATACAAAACATTTAACAATCAACAAATGGTCGGAGGATATGAATAAGCAATTCTCAGATGAAGAAATTAAAACTATCTTTAGTCATATAAAAATGTTCTAAATAAATACTTATTAGAGAAATGCAAATTAAAACAGCTCTGAATTGCCACCTCATACTCATATGATTAGTTAACATGACAAAAAAGGAAAATAATAAATACTGGAGAGGATGTAGAAAAATACAACTCTTCTGGAGAGCAATCTGGAAACAGGCTCAAAAGGCCATCATACTTCTTTGACCTAGTAATACCACTACAAGGTCTGTATCCCAAGGAGATTAAAGATAGGAGAAAAGGACATATTTGTACAAAAAATATTCAAAACACCTCTTTTTGTGTTGGCAAAGAACTAGAAACTGAAGAGATGTCCCTCATTAGGGGGATAGCTGAAAAAATTGTAGTATATGCTTGTAATGAAATACTATTATGCCATAAGAATGACAAGTGTGATGATCACAAAATAACTAGAAAGACTTATATGAAGCGATGCAAAGTGAAGTGAGCAGAACCAGGAGAACATTGTACACAACAATAATGTATGATGATCAATTGTGAATGACTGAACTAATGACAATTAGGGAAGGGTCCAAGAATAACTTCAAGAGAATCATGACAAAAAAAAAAAAAAAGGATATCCTCTACCATTGCAGAAACAGATGAAATCTGAATGCAAATTGAAACACAACATTGTTTATTTCTTTTCTCCATGAATTTTTATCTAGTGTAAGCATTATAGGTCTTCTTTCACAACATGATGAAATACGTATTATATGATAATATATGTACAACTTATATCATATTATCTGGCTTGATAGGGGGAGGAAGGAATGGGAGGGAGAGAGAGAGAACATTGATTTCAAGAGATCCAAAAATGTATATTGAGGAATAATTTTGATATGTAATCTGGAAAAAATAAAATGTATAAAAATACAAAAACACTAAATTCCTATGGTCATTTATTAATAGGTATGCTGTACCTAATCTCTTCCACTGATCTACCACCATATTTTTCATCCAGTAATAGATTGTTTAGATAATTATTGATTTGTAGTAACAGTTTGAGATCTGATATTCCTAGATCACTTTCCTTCACATTTTTTTCTCATAGATTCCCTTAATATTCATGACCTTTTGGTCTTCCAGATGAATTTTTTTCTAACTACATAAAATCATTTTTGGGACAGTTTGATTGGTCTGGCATTGAATAGGTAAATTAATTTAGGTAGAATTGTCATTTTTATCATATTAGCTAGGCCTACCCATGAACAATTAATATTTTTCCAATTGTTTAGTTCTGACTTGGTATGAAAAATATTTTCTAATTGTGTTCATAAGTTCCCTGGGTTTGTTTTGGCAAGGAGATTCAAAAATATTTTATGTTATCTATAGTTAATTTAAATGGAACTTCTTTTCCTATCTCTTACTGTTGGATTTTGTTGGTAATATATAGAAATGTTAATGATTTATGTGAGTTTATTCTGTATCCTGCACTTTGCTATAATTGTTAATTATTTCAACTAATTTTTTTAATTGATTCTCTAGGGTTTTATGTATACCATCATGTCTTCTGCAAAGAATGATAGTTTTGTTTGATAGTCATTGCCTATTTTAATTCCTTCAATTTCTTTTTCTTCTCTTATTGCTATGACTAGCATTTCTAGTATAATATTGAATAATAGAGCTGATAGCATCCTTGTTTCATCCTGATCTTTTTGGGAAGGCTTCTAGCTTGTCCCCCTGCAGACAATACTTGCTTATGATTTCAGATAGATACTACATTTTATTTAAAGGAAAGCTCCATTTATTCCTATGCTCTCTAGTGTTTTTTTAATAGGAATGGATGTTGCATTTTTTAAGAACTTTTTCTTCATCTGTTGAGATAATCATATGATTTCCATTGATTTTGTTATTGTCATCATCAATTATGCTGATAGTTTTCCTAATACTGAATCAGCTCTGCATGCCTGATATAAATCTCATCTTTAGATATGTCTATATGTATATATAAATTGCAGAAATCTTCTTGCTAATATAATTTTTAATTTTTGCATCAATATTCATTAAGATATTAATCTATAGTTTTCTTTCTCTTTTTTACTCTTCCTGGTTTAGGTATTAGCAACATATTTCTGTCCTAAACGGAATTTGGTAGGGATTCTTCTTTGCTTATTTTTTCAAATAATTTATATAGTATTGAGATTAATTCTCTTTAAATGTTTGGTAGAATTCACTTGGGCATCCATCTGTCCCTAGGGATTTTTTTCTTAGGAGTTCATTGATGGCTTGTTCAATTTCTTTTTCTAAAATGGAACTTGATGATACTAGAGTTAAGTGGATACAGAAGGGGCAAAATACTAGATAAATGACTAAATCCAAACAAAAAGTGAGGAACAGGTCATGGCAACCCAACCAAATAGTGGCATGCCCAGATATCCTGAGTTGGCCTTGTAGTGTTCAACTTTTTAAATTAATGTTTTGTGATGCTGGGAGGGTGGGGAATGGCTGAGATACTAGAGGACAGGATTTACTATGCAGATAGGAAGAAAAGTAAATCAACCATATAGGAGTTTGTGATCTTGTTTGTGTGCTATCTTCTTTTTCTTTGTATACAGAAATGCTTGTTTCATTTGGTTTTGTAAAATTTGGAATAGACAATTAAAAAAATTTTAATCCTGAATTAATTAATTAATGTTTTATTATAGTGGTTTATTTGCTTATGCTTGCCATGAACACAGTTAAAGCACATCTGAATAGTCTATGAAATGTTTCTTCTTGCCTTTGAATACAAATTAAGGTAATTCTTCCAACTCCCTTATTTGTCTCTCTATAGAGAACCAGTCAGCCATCTTTCCAATTAGCTAAAACTTCTATGTATTTTCTACAGAACCTTAACTAGCAATTTTGGTCTTTAGGGCAAGCAGTATGACCACCCAGGGCAGGTAGCATAGATTGAATCCACAGCCAAACTGTAATTTATGATTTAAAAATAGTACAAGATCCATTTAAAATAAATTTAGTTGAGCAGGAGGGGAAATTACTATAGTGGCTCATAGATGGATGTTATAAATTAGTTCACCAAAAGGTGATTTTGTTTTTGCTAAAGTTAGGGTTTTTTTTCCTGCCATGCTGCTGAAGAAATATAGGTGTTAAATTTTTTTACCCTTTAAACTTTGGTACAGAGCAACTAGGTGGCACAATGGATAGAATGCCAGGCCTGGAGTCAGGAGGACTTCTCTTCCCGAGTTCAAATCTGACATCAGACACTTAGTAACTGTGTGACTCTTGGCAAGTCATTTAAATCTGTTTGCCTCACTTTCCTCATCTGTAAAATGAGCTACAGAAGGAAATGGCAAACCTCTCCAGCATCCTTGCCAAGAAAATTCCAAATGGGGTCATAAAGATTCAGACATGAATGAAAAACAATTGCACAGAAAACTGGTGCCCTGGGACAAAAATCCTGTCATTCTTTCTGAATTTTGACTCCACTTTTTAATTTCATTTACAACAAAAAAAAGTCAATATGGTTGTGATTCATTTCCTCAAGAAGTGTATCAGTTTCTTGGAATCTGGGCAAAGATTTCTCATTTAGTTTTAACATTTAGATTAATATTTATAACTGGTCTAAAAGTTATGTGATTTCTAATACTTTTTTTCTTCTTTGCTGTCACCTGGTATCATCATTACAAAATCAGACGGAAGATCACTTTTTAAAATTTGTTCAGTGGTGAAAAAATCCATCATTCAGAAGCCAAACATCTGATGAGCTATTCTGCAGGCAGTTAGTCTAGTTCTTGGACGACAGATAGCTTTTGTACTCTGTCTTTCTAGTTTTTTGGACTTCAGGAGAATTTGTATTTCTGTAACAACTCAAGATTACCTTCATGCCTCAGAGTAGGCCTTTTTTGGAGAACTGAGTTCCCTAGAAAATGTTAGGTAGCTCAGTGAATTGAGAGTCAAGCCTAAAGACAGAGGTTCTGGCTTCAAATTTGGCCTCACATAGTTAATTCTTAGTGTGTGACACTGAGGAAGTCCATTAACCTCCATTGCCCAGCCTTTACTGCTCTTCTGCCTTGGTACCAATACCCAGTATGGTTCCAAGAAAAAGAAAATGTTATTTCCTTTATCTGACCATAAGAACAACCCCATAAAAACTCTAATTTTAATTCAGACTACACATTGATTTGAAAGCACCTTTTTCTTTTCACAGTACATGATTTTTATTCTTCTCATTTTGAGTAAAAGGAAACACAGGCCTGAGATGCTAGATATTTCTAAATCTGGCATAACCAATGTGATTTTTTCAAATGTCTGCTTTTTCATCAAAGTCACAGCGTGACATAAATGTGTATAAAATGCAAAAAAGCTAAGGATGGGGAAAATAAAGTGATGTTAGATTAAGATAAGGTGTTGCTTTCTTTTACAGGCACCTAATCTGATTAGTACAAAAGTAGCATTATTACTGTGCTTCAGACAAGTCAGCATTCATATAACTCCCTGTAGAGAGCTCATCCAGGAGTAAGCTCAGAGGTTTGAAGCAAGCTAGATAATTTGATTTTTTCCCCCTGGATGCAATTTATTTCTATGATCCCAAATTCTTTGTATCATTCAGAAAGTTTATTGGTGCTTTCCTTTGGCAATTGATAATGTCACAGTAAAAGACTCCAATAAATCTGTTGCTTTACAGAAATATGCAAAAGAATATCAGCCCCCAAAGAGAAAAAATATTGTCCTCTTTTACCTGGTAATAAAATAAGGAATCATTTTGCTTCAAATGGACCCTTCCTGATTCTTAGAAGGGGAGGGAGCTTATTAATGTGGGGCGGTGGTGTCTAGCTCAAAAAAGAAGTCATAAGAATCTCTCTGAGCCCCATTTTGACTTAGTTTTAAAATATAACATTATCTGTTTTCTTGTATTTTTAAATTATTTTGTTAAATATTCCCCAATTGTATTTTAATCTGGTTTAGGTGCCCTGCAGAGTGTTGTGGACCACATGCTGCCCATGCCTGTTTGACATCTATGGTGTACAGTATGGTTGGTTCTAAGGGCCAGAGCCGCTGAAACAAACAAAACTGGTTAAAAAGCAGAGGAGTTAAGAAGGATGATAGAAATGAGGTCAAATACAATTTTCTTTGAAGATATAAAATCATCTCATCACATTTCATGCTTACCCCTCTATTGAGTCAATGGATTAATTAACAAATTAACCAGCATCTATTAAGTGCCTGTTAGGTACTTAGCTTTTTAAGTTAAAAAAGGAAAAGCAAAATAGTCCTTGTTCTCAGAGCACTTACATTGACAAAGGAGAAGCAAAAAAAGTTCAGGAAAATAAATATATCTGATATGTGCCAAAGAAATACAGATTTTTTAGTAGTTTTATAGTAATAAATTACACATATAGAGAGCATTACAGTTTAAAAAAAATACAATTTCCTCGCAACAACTTTTCATGGTGAAAGTATTATTATTCCCATTTTACAGATGAAGAAACAGACTCAGAAAAATTATTTGTGTACAATCATATTTCTAGAAAGTAATGTAGCCAGAATTTGAACTCAGGTTTCCTCACTTCATATCCAGCACAGTGCCTTACACAGAGTAGGTACAAACATTAAGAATTTTTTTTCAATTGATTTTAATCTTTTTTTTTTTTAACCCTTGTTCTTCAGTGTATTGTCTCATAGGTGGAAGAGTGGTAAGGGTGGGCAATGGGGGGTCAAGTGACTTGCCCAGGGTCACACAGCTGGGAAGTGGCTGAGGCCGGGTTTGAACCTAGGACTCCTGTCTCTAGGCCTGACTCTCACTCCACTGAGCTACCCAGCTGCCCTATTTTAATCTTTTTATAACACGCTAGAGCCGTGCCCAGTGGAACTATAGCATGTGTGCTGGGGTGGGGTAGGGGGCTGCTCCCCTCCCACTCTCCACCATGCCTGAGGACATTTCTACCATCGACCCCCACACACACCTAGCAGCCCAATGGGAATGCTTCCTCCCACCCCTGTCTGAGGTAAGAGGGGGGCTTACATGCGGTGTGACCATTGCAGTTTGGACACTTGGTCTCTAAAAGGTTCACCATTACTGTGTGCTAGAGGGTATTCATTAACTAAGCCTTCTTGGCAAACAAGATAAGTATTTATGTAGACTCCAGCAATCTTTTTATAAAAAGTGATTTTAAAATAATCAAATGCTTAAATGGAAATGAGGAGCACATGATCAAATAATTGTTGTAGCTATTTGAAGAATTTTACTACTGCAACTTGGGAATCATAAATAGGTTCAGCACAGTGGATTGATTGGTGCATTATTATTTTTTCATGCCTTGCACAGAGTGTCACAGAAAATAAACTTTTAATGTCAATGGAATAGTTTTCATTTTTTAAATCAGAAAAGGGAATTTTATGTAAATTTCATTTGTTAGTTTCAATGACTGAGAATATTAACGTTAGATGAACATTTAAATTCTAATGCTAATAAACATGTAGATATGTTGTGCTGCATAATATTTAAACCTATGAAATCCATTTCACCTTAATATGTCTCTTATGGTAAGATTAGGAAATCAAAGACCTAGAAAGAAATCTTCTTGGCTATCTAGTCCAAATCTTTCATTTTTATATGAAAAGAGAGGGTCGGGAGGGAGCAAGCACTCATAAACACCTACTATGTGCCAGGGATTATGCTATGCACTTTACAAATATTATATGATCCTCCAAACAACCCTGTGAGGCACGTACCATTTTGATCCCTGTTTTACAGTTGAAGAAACTGAGGCATACAGAGGTTTAGTGACTTGTCCAAAGTAATAGTGCTACTAAGCAAGGCTGGATTTGAACTCATGTCTTCCTGACTCCAGGCCCAATGCTCTATCCATATAAGGAAACTGAGGCTCTGGAAGGTTTAGTTGCTTAATATCACAGAGGCAATAAGTGACAAGAGACTAGTGTAGTCCTAGTCTTCTGATTTCAGAGTCAGTGTTAACCTTCTACCGCACTGTCTATGAAAGAGGTTTTTTTCTTTTGGCCGCTATAAATAATTGTTAAGTGATTCCTCTGGATTTCCACATGTCACTCACCAATCTGATGTAAATTGGAACTGTGGAGGCTTCCGGGCTAAGATGGTCACAGAGTAGAAGGAACTTCAGGATTCTTCCTATTACCGATCACCACAAAGCATCTCAGAAGGACAAAAATCAAAATCAGACAAGGGAAGGGGCTCTACCACAGAGCACAACCTTGAAGGTAGGCAGGGTTTAGGCATTTCCACACTATAAGGGGGTAAAATTACACCTACCAAAGCTGAGCTGATCACCCCTCCCCCACGCCACCTACCAAGCCAGAGTCAGAGAGTGGGGCAATTGCTAGATTCTCAGGGGTTGGGCTCCATAGTCTTACCCCTGAGAGCAGTACAAGGCCTTGGCAGGCAGTGAGGCTGAGAGCACAGGCATAGAGACAGGGCAGACCCAGGCTGGCCAAGGCAGATGCAAGGGAGACTGGAAAAATAGCCTCAGGACAAGACTCTGTAAAGTCTACTACTACACCAAGAACTGCCTGCCCACCTCACTCAGACTTCTAGTTGAGAAGCCAAGATAATTCAGAGAATAAAACAAGCGCAGCAATGGCTACCAACATGAAGAAACCACAGTCCATAAGTACCAAAAGAAATAAAAAGCCCTTAACCCTGCATAACTTCTATGGAGAAAAAGGGCAAAGTACAGGGGCAACAGCAGAGAATGAAAAACAAGCAAACACATCCAAACTTTCCCCCCAAAATGGGAATTGGCCATTGAGGAGCTTCAAGAACCAAGTAAGAAAGATAGAACAAAAATGGGTAGAAAAGTGGGAAATAGAAATGCAAGTAATTTTGAAAAATAACAGTTTAAAAGACAGAATCTCCCACTTGGAAAAAGAAACACAGAAATCACATGAAGTAATAAGCAAATTGGAGATCAGAATTGACCTGCTAGAAGCCATGAAAAGTAGGATAGGCCAAACTGAAAAGGAAAATCAAAAGATCATAACTGAAAACTAGTCTTTAAAGACTAGAATTGGGCAAGTAGAAGCTAATGATCTCACAAGATAGCAAGAATTAATAAAGCAAAATCAAAAGAATGAAAAAATAGAAGGAAACATGAAATATCTCATTGAAAAGAATTGCATTTCCCCTCACTAATAATAAGAGAAATGCAAATCTGAACAACCCTAAGGGGCAGGGGAAATGGAAGAGGAGAAAGTAGAAAGGGAAGGAAATAAATAAACATTCATATAATTCCTACAATGTGCCAGGTACAATGTTAAGTGCTTTTACAAATAGTTTTTCATTTGATCCTCGCAACAACCCTAGGAGAAAGATACTAATATTGCTATTTTACAGTTGAGGGCAATTGTATTTTTTTTACTGAGGGAAGGTTTGAATCTAGGTCTTTCTGAGTTCAGGAAGGCACAACATTCTGCTCACTGTGTGACCATTTTCTTAGATTTCATCTCATATCCAGAAAATTGACAAAGATGACAAAAGATGAAAATGGAGGTGTTGTTGAAAAATAGTCACCCTAATGTAGTATTCTTTTTTTTTAAAATTGTCACCTAGAATCAATAGAATAATAGATTCTATTAGAATAAATACTGTATATTAGTTCCAAGGCAGAAGAGGGGTAAGGGCCAGGCAATGTGGGTTAAGAGACTTTCCTAGGGTCATACAGCTATGAAGTGTCTAAGTTCAGATTTGAACCAAGGTTGTATCCTAATGTATTCTTAGTGAAGTTAAGAACAACTAATCTGGAAAGCAATTTGGAATTCTGCAAATAAAGGGGACAGAATTCCATACTCTTCAATACAGAGATTGTACTGCTAGGTAAGGTCACTGACAAAGAAGAAAGGCTGCAAATGGATCTAAATATTTGTAGCAATACTACTGGGGGAAAAAGTAAATGTCCACTAGATGGAGAGTGGTAAATAAATTGTTGTGTGTGAATATAATAGAATATTACCATGTTTCAAGAAATGACAGATACGATGGAGGCAAAGAAGTAGGGAAAGATTTATTTCAGCTGATGCAAAGTGAATTAAGCAGAGCCAATAAAATAATATACACAATGACTACAATAATTTGAATGCAAAGAACAACCACAAAATGAATATTGTAAAATTACAAAAAAACAAGTTTGATCTCAAACAAGACATATATGAAGGCAATTCTTTCTTCTATTTTGAAGAGGTATAAAGAAGGGGTCCACAAATATGGAACACTGAATATTGTGTTATTCTCCTCAGGAGGGTATGTATTATAGTTTATAATGTAAAGTCTAAATTCTTTTGAAAATAATTTCAGGATAAGAAATTTGCTACCTCCCCAAATCCAGAAAGTGAACTGTTTGGAGAAGGTGCCATAAAGATGCCTACAGAAATCTACACTGCGTCAAGAAGATCCACATTGAACTTTGGGGTGTAATTGATTGAACTGTGGGTGGTTGAATGCATTTGTTTTGAATATACACTCTTATGCCGAAGGGGACTGCCCCCTAACTGGCTTTTTGTCAATGTGCCTAGCAATCATTGGATCATTGATTTTGTCCTTTTTTTCCTTTTATCCCCAAATTACTATAATTTGAAAGTTGGTTATGTTTACAAGAGCCTTTGGGGAGACCAGTCTCCCTTGGCTCTCAGGGGGGAATGTGTTTTTTGAAATATTGGAGTCCTTGAACTACATTTCCCATGAGCCCACTGGCTTCCTGTCATTATGCAATGATGTAGACAGAGGGATAAAACTGAGGGGCTGGCATTTTACTTCCTCTTTCTTCTCTATCCACCATGGTGGTGGCAGGCAATGGCATGCTTTTTAAACTGACTAAGCTAGCATGGCATATGACTTTATTTTCTAGTGACTATTAATAAATCTTAAAAACCATAATATTTTAAGTATTTAATTTTATATATTCATTTTATTTTTTAAATATACTGTCAGATTTTTTCAATATATTGATGAGTTTTGCTGATTTTTTCCTTTTATTTCTCTCTTCTTAAAAAAAAGTCTTTGTTAAAAAAAGATGGCTCTCAGGGGCAAGGGAGGGAATGGATCCCTATACAGGGGAAATTTTAGGTGATATAAAAAACAAAAGATAAAAATAAATAAAATTTAAATAAATTTATAATAATAAATATTATAACAACTAATAAAATATGTAATATTGATATAATTATTACATTATAAGTAATCATATAAATAAAATATAATTTAAATAAAATACAGTTTTTTCAATAATAAGAAGTATGCAACAAACCACCTCTGAGGTTTCGCCTTGCATTCAAGACATTGACAAAGATTAAAAAGATAGAAATAGTCAATGTTAGAGGGGCTATGGAAAGACAGGAACACTAATGCATTGTTGGAGGAGCTAGTGACTGAACCAAGCATTACAGAAAGCAACTTGGAATCATGTTAAGGGAAAAAAGGTTACTAAAATGTCCATACTTGTGGTCCAGAGATCTCATTGCTGGTCATATACTTCAAGATCATATACAAAAAGAAAGTTCCCAAATATACCAAAATGCTTCTAACAGGACTTTTGTGATAGCAAAGAATTGGAAACAAATTAGATGTCCCTAAAATGGAGAATAGCTAAACAAATTATGGTGGACTTTAGCTACTGGGATAAAGATTCACAATTTGTCAAAAACTACTTGAAAATTGTAAAGCAGTCTGACAAGAATTAGAATTACATCAATTCCTTATATCATATGTCCATATGAACTCCAAATTTTATATGCTGTTTCTCATACAGAGGTCTCCCATCCAAAATATACAGAGAACTTTGTCAAATATATAGAAATATGAGCCATTGCTCAATTGATAAATGATCAAGATAAATAAACATACAGTTTTTGGATTAAAAAAATCAAAGCTATATGTAACTATATTAAAATGCTCTCATTCATTATTGATTAATGAAATGCACATCAAAAAAAACTCAGATACCATCTCTCACCCCTCAGATTGGCTAAAATGATAAAGGGCAAAATAGTTGGAGATGTAGAAAAATGGGGACATTAACACATAGTTGATGGAACTGTGGATTGATCCAATCATTTTGGAGAGCAATCTGGAATTATTCTTGAAAAGTAATAAAACTGTGTGTATCTTCTGACCCAATAATACCCTTATTAGGTTTATTTCCTAAGGTGATCGGGGAAAAAAGGAAAATAAACTATATGTTATAAAATATTCACGGTAACTCTTTTTGTGGTAACAAAGAACTGGAAACTGAAGAAATGTCCATCAATTGAGGAATGGTTGAATAAGTTGTAGTATATTATTTTATTGGGATATTATTGTGCCATAAGGAATGACAAACAAGATGATCACAAAACACAAGTTGGAGAGACTTCTATGAAGTGATGTAAAGTGAAACAAGCAGAACCAGGAGAACATTGTACACAGTAACCACAATAATGTATGATTATCATTTGGGAATGACTTAACTATTATCAATAAGGCAAAGATCCAGGACAACTCAAAGAGACTCATGACAAAAAAGGATATCTACCTCTATAGAAGGAACATATGGAGTCTGAATGCAGATTGAAATATACCATTCTTCACTTTATTTCCTTAAATTTTTCTGTAGTGTAAGAAATATGTCTTGTTTTACAACATGATGAAAAAGGGAAATATGTATTATATGACAATATGTGTACAACCTATATCATATTAACTGCCTTCTTGGGAGGGGAAAGAAGAAAGAGGGAAGGGGTAAATGAGACATCAATTTTTGAATATAACTAATGTGAGAATTTGTTTCTTTTGAATAAGCTTATTATAATTTATTACATATGTTTAATAAAGCATATGTATTATGTTATTGCTATATTACATATTGTTATATACATAAATGATAACTCAAAATACATATGTATATATATGCATATGTATTTATAACAACTCTTTTCTTTTGGTTGCAAAGAACCGGTAACTTAGGAGTGACCATTAAATGGAGAATAACTGAACAAATTATGCTATGGGAAGGAATATTATTGAAGGAATATTATTGAATGAAGACATGACAAAAGGGATGTTTTTAGAGAAACTTGGGAAAAACCTGTATGTATTAATGAAGAGTAAAGCGAGCAGAACCAGAAGAAGAATTTATATTATAAAAGATAACTTCATAAAAATGAACAATTTGGAAAGAATTAAGAAATTTAATCAATGCAATGAATAAGCGACCATCATTTCAGAGGTATGCAATGCTAAATACTACTCACTTTTCCAAAGAAAAGATAGACTAATATGCAGAATGAGACATTTTTAGACATGGCCAATAAAGGAATTTATTTTGTTTGACTATACTTATTTAATACAAAAGTTTTGTTTCTCTCTTCTTCTTTTAAGTAGTGTGGGGAGCAGAGAGAGAAAAAGTAGAAAAAAAACCATTCTTTAAAATTTTAAAAGATTAAATTTAATTAGAAATAAATAATTAAAACTCCTGAGCATTGCTTGAGTGTTCTTTCCTTCTCAAAGATTAGGATGTTCCAAATGGCTCACAGGGCTGAGTTCCCTCTGAACTACAAATTCCAGAATGTCTATGAATTCTTAAATCCACTAAGATGTATCTAATCTATCTAGAATTAAATTGGTTTTAAGGGATTTGAGAGTTTACTGGCACATCTAGGTCTAGATACATGTTATCTCTGATGTCTCTTTGAATAGAAAATAAGTTTCAAGGGCAGTTACCCATTTGTCTTGGTGTTCTCAGTGCCCTGTGCAAGTGCTTGACACCTAGTAGTTATTTAAGAAATGCCTGTTGATTGATACCCAAATGTTTATTGGAGTCTTACCCTTCACTCCCTCATGGCAAAATTACAAAAGAAGAGAAAATAGAAGAAAAGAAAAGAAACAAGGGAATGGGAGGGAAGGGGAGAAGAAAAATGTGGGCATTAGGTATTACTTTTTATATTCTATTTTGGATAATACCTAACAGCAATGCACAGAATGAATTAGGTACTTAATAAGTGTGATTCACTAATTATTGATGATATCTTAGGATAATAGTGGTTGTCATGTTTCAGACCCAAAGACTTTTATGGTAGATTTTTAGAGGCTTTATTTTTGCTTTGTTTTGTTCAATTTCACTTGTTTCTAAATATAATTACTTCTGTCTCACTCAACATACCAAAACATCTGTTATAGCTACAAATAATAAAAGCTGAGTTATGCCTTCCACCCTGCTCTTGACTTGCTTATTATTCCAATTGTTATAAGAATTTCAGGTTAGTTTGAGATTTTTATGTATGATGTTTTGTTGTTTACTTCGGAGCTTATGCACAAAGAATCATTCAGTATAAAGTGAAAACCTTCATATGTACTTGTGGCTATATATTGTGGAGTTAAATGTTGCTTTACCATAGTTTTCTGTGTTGCAATTTCTGGTGTACCTTAATGGTATGCTTGAAAATGATAAGAAGAAATGATCTCTATGAAAAGTATAATAAGCGGATCATGTATCCAATAGAAAACTACATTGTGTTTGCGTTACATTATGTCGGATAAAACCCCACAATTATTACAAGAAAAGTCCAAGAAGGATAATTATAGGCAACATTTTGTGGGTTGAATATGCTGTGACTAAGGTCTATCTATATAGAAAAAAGAAAATATTCACAGAATCAAGAAAACTGTGAAATGAAGAGAATATGAATCATATACATTGATTTTCTGCATTGTTTTCTTAAAACACTTTTTCTACATGTCTCCTTTACCCTTATCACATCCTGCCCTGTATTATACTTATGTATGTATATTGTCTCATTCCCCTTCATTAAATTGAAAGCCCTGTGAAGGTAGGGCTTGTGTCTTTTCTATTTTTCTAAGTCCTTTGCTTTGCAAGTAAAAGGCACTAAATCAATGATGTTGAATCAAATTGAACTGAATTGAATTAAATTTCAATGGTTTTCTAGAAGCATACTTATCAATACTAATCATCCATAGACATGTCTTTTTTCCAGTCATTTTCAGTCAGTCATTATAATGGATGATTTTATTGGCATTCTAGTGAGACCATCAAACAATAAAGTAAAACATTAAAGTGAAAGAAGTATATGTATTACAAACTGCAATCTCTAATTATTTTAAATTTAATTATGGCCCACAAAAAGTCTGTTTAGTCGATATATTTAACAGGCTAATTCACTATCCTGAATCAAATAAGATAAAATTGAATAGGGGTAAAAAGGCTTATTCTTGGGTTCAAAAAATCACTTGCACAAGTACAAAATGGAAAAGGCATAGTTAGATATTCATTTGGTTGAAAAATTAAAGATTGGGAGGAGGGAAATTAGTAGTATTGATATTGGGTTGGATAACGCCAAATGACTACAATTTTGGTAAAATCCCCTTTCCTCTTCGGCAGTAATTATTCACTTCCTCTTGGAATGAAATCAGTCTTCACTTGAACTATGTTTCAAGGGGTTTAATGCTATAATTCTAAGGGGTAGAATTCAGGATAAGGAAAGTGGTGTTGGGGATGGCTATGCTAAACCTAAAGGGAGTTAGATTAGGCTAGTCAATAAGTAACAAGTTGACAGCCAGCTGAAGAGGCTTCTCTCCCTCCCAGACCCTGGTCAGACCCAGCTGTGGTCTAGACCAAGTGAAGGGATTATGATAGTCTTCTTGGTAGAGGTGTTGATGTTTATCTCTCAGCCTTGTTCAGTAATGGGTCAATGGATATTATGAGACAATGAGGTGTAGATTTTGGATATGCAGGTCTATAGACCTACCCACCCTTCACCACCCATGAGCCCTTCTCAAAAATGAGACCCTGAAGCCTTCTGCCCCTGGGCTTTTATAGTGGTGGTAGCAACTGTCTTTTGCCCTTGGATCATGCCATCTGGGTAAATTCTAAGTTCTATAACTGATGATCTGTCACTCAAGTTGGTCTCCATCTTCTTCCCAGAGGTTACCTATTACAATACCAATAAGAATTATAAGAAAATGCAAATATCTCTAAGAATTATTAGTATAAAAATCAGTATAAATTAGTATAAAGACAGTAATTATAAGATGTGCAAAGAAAGGACAAATAGAGCCATGCTTCTGACAATCCACTAAATTAACAAGATTTTAAGAGAATTAGTATTACTTTCTGTGGCATATGCCCCAAGTAAGAAACATCCAAAGGAGCTTAGAGAATCTAGTAATGGGTACTCAAAGTTTGCTCAGAAATCTGGTCTGGTCCAAAGCCTAGTTGCTTTACTACTACTTACCAAGACTGGTGTCCCCAGTACCCAAAGGAACTGCCATTAAATGGCCAATTATACAACCCAAGAATATTCAGGCATTATCGCAGCAGAAGTACAACCAAGCAAATAAGCACACCAGGACCTATCTGATATACAGTTGTTTTTATTGAGGGATTCCACTTTTCTTTTTTCCTGACTAGTGTTGGAAACTAGTTGAGTCAAGGTGGGACTGAAGTTGGGTCTTCACTAACAAAACTTCCTCATCCAAAGATGGGTTACTTCTGGTGGCCATATTTCTCATGATAAAAACCAAACCACAAGCCATTGAAACTGGCTTCTGGGAAAAGACAAGAAGTGTGAAATATGTAGAGAACAAAGAAACATATTTCACTCAAAAGGCAAGTAGGAGGGAAAGGGAAAAAGAGAGGTTTAGAGAGAGGATAAATTAAGAGAGATATTTGCCCTAAACAACTAAGTATAGACAAAATAAATTGCTGTTCTTACTGAGGTAGCAAAGAATAGGAATCTGAAGAGGTGCCCATCAAATAGAAAATGATTAAACAAGTTATGTTTATGAATGTGATGGAATACTATTGTGCCATAAGAAATTATAAAAGAGATGATTTCAGAGAAACCTTATATGAACTGATACAGACTGAACAAAACCAGGAGAATAATGTATACAATGACAAAAATTTGGCAAAGACAACTTTAGGAATTCTGATAAACATCATTAACCATAATTTCAAAGGACCATTGATGTCCACCTTCTAAAGCATAGATGTAGTCTCAGTGCAGAATGAGACATAGAAAATGTGGAAATATGTTTTGCTAGACTATATATGTTTGTAATGAAGATTTTATTTTTCTTTTCATTTGGAAGTGGCATTGGGATAGAAGAGAGAGGAGGCAGATGTTTTGCCAAGTTAAAAATGTATGTAATTTAAAATAAAAAACAGCGAATTCCTTATCCTATAATTGGACTTTTTCCATTTGTCAAGCACCATGCTTTTATGTTTGTTTGCTTTTATATACTCCGTAACTAATCTGTCCCACTTATTGACCTCCCTTATTTAAACCCATAAATTAGTTATTTTAATTAACCCTTACCTTCTGTCTTAGAATCAATACTAAGCATCTGTTCCAAGGCAGAAGAGTGATAAAGGCTAGGCAACTGAAATTAAATGACTTACCTAAGGTCACATAGCTGGGAAGTGTCTGAGATCAAATTTGAACCCAGGACCTCTCATCTCTAGGCCTGGTTCTCAATCCACTGGGCCACCTTGCTGCCCCAGTAATTAACTATTTTAATGATTATTGTTTTACAATACAGTAATGTAATATAGACATTCCTTCCTAAACTCTAAATAGACATTCCTTCCCTTCCCTTCCCACTTTTCTCATTATTACCCTTGAGTTTTTTAACCTTTTCTCCACATGAATTTTCTTATTATTTTTTTCTAGTTCTGTAAAATTTCCTTTCTGGAATATTAGTACAGTGGTGATTAAGAAAATTAATTTTGGTAGAATTACCATTTTTATTATACAATATTTGCTTCATTGACCAATGGGTTAATATTTTTCCAATTATTTTAGGTCTGTATTTATGCAAGAGTGTTTTATAGTTAGACTCATATAGTTGCTGGGTGAATATTCAAAGATATACTCAAACTTTTTAGAGCTTTTATAGTGTTATAATTATTGGGAGTCTCTTGATATGTTTGAGATTGTAATTTGATGTACAGAGAGAATAAGATGACATTTCTCCCTTAAACAGTTGCCTAGGCAGGATCCTTTCAGGTCTAAGATGTATATCCCTTCAGGACCCACCTGGGGTTAATTGATATATTGATCTGAGCTCTTTAGCTAGGATAACGCCTTGTATTCTGACTGCGATTTGTCCTTTCCCAAAACAAGTTTGACACTGCTTTAAGAAAGTACTTTAAACTTTATATTAACAAGAAAGATAAGGGTAAACAGGTCTGTGGTATAGGAGACCCTACTCGACTGGTTGCTAATGAAATCTCAACTGCTGGCAGACAAAGAATCAATGTAGTCTTCCTCTGGTTCAGCGTAGCCAGGACTAAACCAGAGTAGGTAAACTGCTGGGATATTTTGACTTCTTCTTCAATAGATCTTCAGCCTTACAGTTGAGTTATTTCCACCCTTTTCCACCCTCTTCTTCGTCTCCTGCCCACTTCCCGGATCCCTCCTGGGCCCTGGGAAACCTAGATATCTAGATGATGAAACTCCTAATATCTAGGGGCAGTAGACACCAAGGTGGTGATCAGGTACAGGTTGGCACGGTATCTCAAGTACAGGAAGAGTTTTCAGAGAGAGAGATGTTTGCACCCTCTCACTCCGAGACCAGGATCCACCGATCTCCAGCCTCAGCACAGGTCCAAAAACCCAGAACCCTTTCAGGATTCTTAACTGCCCCTCCTCCTGCCTCTTGCATGACTCCCTGGGAACATACCATCCAACTGACTTATTTGTCAATCAAAAGTGATCTTCAAGCTCCCAGAGGTTCAATATAACAATAGTTACTTTAAGTGGGATTTCTTTTTCTAGTTCTTGTTGTGTTTTGTTGGTTATATATAGGAATGCTGATGACTAATGTGAATTCATCTTATATCCTGCAACTTTGCTGAAGTTTAAGTAATTAATTTTAGTCAATTCTTTAGGATCTTCTAAGTATACCATCATATTGTGTGCAAAAAAGAAAAAAAAATTTGTTTTCTTTTTTATTTATTTACTCGATTTTTTGTCTTATCACTCTAACTACCATGTCTAGCACTCTATTAAGTAGTTATGGTGATCATGGACATCTTTTCTTTATTCCTGACTTTATTGCAAAAATTTCTAACTTTTCTACATTACATATGATATTTGCTCTTGAATTTAGATAAATACTATTTACCATATTAAGGAAAGGCCTATTTATTCCTATGATTTCTATAGTTTTTAATAGCTGAATATTAGATTTTATCAAGTCTTTTGTGTCTATTGATAAATCCCATGATTTTTATTACATAAGTTAATAAAATAGTTTATTAAATTTATGGTTTTTTTTAAATTGAATCAACCCTTCATTCTGGGTATAAACCTAACCTGGTCATAGTGGAAAGACTTTGTAATATATTGTGTTAGCTCACTTACTGATATTTTACTTTAAATTTTTTGCATCTGTGCTCCTTGGGGATACTGTTCTACAGTTTTCTTTCTCTGCTTTGTTGTTTCCTAGTTTAACATCAAGACCATGTTTGTATCATAATGGGAGACTGGATATATGCTTTTTTTCTTATTATTTCAAACAGTTTGTGTACTATTGGAATTAATTATTCTTTGAAGGTATGATGAAATTCATTTGTGAATCCATCTGGTCATAGTTTTTTTTCTTTTTAAGTTCATTTATAGCTTGTTCAACTACTTTTTCTTATACTTAGTTATTTAAATAATCTGCTTCTTCCTTTAATAATCTGAGTGTTTTATATTTTTGAAAGTATTGAACTTAATTAAAATTAATTGAAATATTGGAGATTTCATAGAATTTGCCTTGAAGAATTTGCCTAGGCAGAGAGGGCATTACAGGCAGGCAGGGCAGCAATGAGCAAAGGCAGAGTGATAATGGCACTGAAATTGGTTTTAGGAGATAAAACATGGAGAGAATTATGTATCTGAAATAATTTCTTTTCACTAATTATGATCTCCAAGAGGTAATGAACCTGATAATATATGTCATATGTCTTACTAGAGAGCCAGTTTTTTTCTAATTGGTCTCACCCACTCTATCAATCTCTGATTGAGCCTCGAGTATAATAAGGTAGAAAACCCACTGTTTGGGGAGTGAGAAAACCTGAATTCATATCCTGACTCTTCTACTTACCTTTGAGTTTTTAAGCAAATGAGTTCAAATCTCTGGACCTCATTTTAGGTAAATCATATATAAAGTAAGGGTTTTTTTAGGTCAAAATCTTATAGTTTCAACAATTGATTAATTAAACATCTAGTTTAATGTATTCAGTTCTGGAAACCACATTTTAGAAAGAATGTTGGCAAGCTAGAGAATGTCTAGAGAATCTGGGTCTGCTGACTCCTAAAGGAAAGAGGGGTGCTTGGCCTGAAGGAGAGAAGATTTAGGGCAAAAATGACCTTGTCTGCAAGTCTCTGAAGGGCAATCCTATAAAGAGGGAATCAGCTCATTTATCTTTATCCCAATAAGCAATACTTTGAGGATGTAATAAAGGCAAATTTTTGTTTGCTATAAGGGACAACTTTGTAACTCTCAGAGCTATCCCAGAGTGGAATGAGTTTCCTTCAGAGATAGGACACTTCCTGTCACTGAAGGTGCTTAAGAAGTGATTAGCTGACTCTTTGGGTCAGATGATGCCTGTCAAGTTCCAGTCTGGATTACAAGACTTTTGAAGTCCCTTCCATTTCTTGAAATTCCATGAAA
The DNA here is from genome assembly GCF_016433145.1 of Gracilinanus agilis. Classification (NCBI taxonomy): domain Eukaryota; kingdom Metazoa; phylum Chordata; class Mammalia; order Didelphimorphia; family Didelphidae; genus Gracilinanus; species Gracilinanus agilis. The sequence continues at coordinate 582,803,605 of NC_058130.1, forward strand.
TGTGCATAGTGTAGAAATTAAAATACTAAGAAAGAGCAGCTTTGTGAGGTATCAGACATTTAAAAAATGTCATTCAAATAGAAAGCAGTACTTCAGTGGCAAAGAGATGCATCGAATCTTATGAATGCTGAATGGAGTGAGGTAGGTCTCTCCACAGCCCTAGCAACTCTATACAATTCTATGCCTTCTTTGAGTTGTCGGATTGGCAGGTGGCGAAAGATAATACAAGGAAAAGGAAAGGATGAAATCCAAGATCTTGAGGGACCACAGGTAGCAGTGTTATACCACAATGTTCCTTTTACTTTTCTTCTCTCAGCAGTGTTTGACTGGTTACCAGGTGTTCCTAATTTGATTCATTTCATTAACTCCTTACAACTTGTTCCAGTAGCTCTTCAGATAATTGATTTTATTGCCATATGCTCCAGAAGCTTTCTGTCCTGTCTCTGCCATGTTAATGCCGTCTGGAGGACATCACATACTTCTTCGGAATGGCAGACAGGATTTTCCACTTAATTTCAGGCACTCCTCTGAAGATGATGACTTGTCTTTTTTTCCTTGATCAGTTTCTTTATGCCGTAAATGGATCTTCTATAAACATGCTACATTTTATGTTTTCTATTGCAAATTTTCACCTTTTGAACTATTGTCTTTTACAGCTTGGCACTTTCCTTCTGAAATAATAAGTACACTCTACATGCTATGACAGCTCCTAACCTTGACAAAGGCAGTGAAGAAGGTGAAGATAACAGAGATATGACTCAATTCAATATGGAGTAACACAAGTATTTTTTAACACATCTGAACAAAAAAGGCAAGTTTGGGGCATTAAGTCAAGCTTCTTAGGAGTCAGCATTAATATACTAACTGAATTTTTTGAGAGCATCAACACAACCATAGGGATCAAAAATTCCAATTTTATTTAGAATGCTCAAATTAGAATAAAAATTAAAATTAAATTAGAATAAAAAGTTGTTCACTTTTTATATTACTTTCAAGTCATAGTTTACATAACAATATTGAAAATATGACCCCTTTTTATATTCTGGTTATATGTTGTATTTATGAAATTATATTTTTTATAACAAAAACATAAAACATAACATAACGTAACATAACATAACATAACATAATCACACTTGACCTCATAGCCATCATTTGATCTTCAAGACCTCAAAAAAATCTGGTTAGGACCCAAAATATTCATCAGCACTTTCAACATCTCCTTATATTGAAACAATAATGAATCTGATTTTACTGATTAACCTAAAATCAACTAAAATATAGTGTTTGGGCAGTGTCTTAACCTTTCAGTGTCAGAATAATGTTATCCAGAATATTATTTTATATAACAGAAAAAAATAGGATAGAAATACACAATGAACTAGGATAATACTAAAGGGAAATACTTAATTCTTCAAGGGATAAATGGTCAAAAGGTTTAAACAGTTACCATTAAGAAGACACAAATTACAAATAATCAATTGACAAAAATATTTGGCTTCTCTAGGATTCAAATTTTTAAAAATCAAGAGAATTCAGAAATACCACCTCATACTCATCAAAACTCCATAAGTAATTCTAAATAGTGTTGGTCAAACTTAAGAATGATGGAATCTTCTTGGAGAGCAGACTATAAATACATTCTAAGAGTTATAAAAAAAATTATGTCCTTTTCCCAATAGTTCTTATTGGGGCTATACCCCAAGAAAAATGCTTGAAAAAATTTTAAAAAGATATTTATTCAAAGATATCTCAGCAACATTATTTGTAGTTGTGGAAAAACTGGAAATAAACATTGAACAGTTGAGGAATGGTTGGGAAAACTATTGCATATGAATAAATGGAGAACTGTAATTAAAAACACCAGATATAAAAATGTAGGAAAACATATGAAATAAAGCAAAGAAATCAAAATTATTTCTTTGATCTAAAGATGGAAGGGACCTTAAAGCCATCTATTCCAAATCTCTTATTATTTTTAAATCCCTACCTTTTGCCTTAAAATCAATATTTTCTATTGGTTCCAAGGCAGAAAAAAGGTAATGGCTAGAGTAGACTACTGGGGTTAAGTGACTTGTCCTGGGTCATAGAGCTAGGAAGTGTCTGAGGCCAAATTTGAACCCAGGAAAACTCCCAACTCCAACCCGGCTCTCTAGTCATTTAGTTCTCTAGTAGCCCCTCCTCTCTTTTTATAAACAAGGAAACTAAGGCACAGAGATGTTAAGTGGTTTGGGGTGTCAGAAAACCTGAATTCATATCCTGACTCTACTACTTACCTTTGAGTTTTTAAGAAAATGAGTTCAAATCTCTGGACCTCATTTTAGGTAAATCAGGGTTCCACTTGCTTCAAAAATAAATTGCAAACTGGGTCCTATGACTCCAGAGCCAGTGTTCTTTCCACTGTCTCCATATTGATTGGTTATGTAAAATAGAAATATATACACATATAGGAATCATTAAAGACATTAGAAAGGGAAATACGAAGAGAATGATTAAATCTTTATAAAGTGTTTCATCAGTTGGTTTTATTATTATTAGCTAATATAGGTAATACTAAATTACAACTTCAGTACATTAAAATGACTTTGACTAAAGCATATTTATCATTTTTAAGCATAATTTATCTTTATCATTACCATTAGTGTGGAAATACCTTACAAAATGGAATGTGGGAACATTCTTTGGTTTCACCTAAATGTTTTAGTTTTATGACATACCATGAACAAAAAATTCCTCCAAACATTGGAAAGCTGATAATGACCTATACTTGAAGCATTTACAGCTTGGTGAGCTTTGGTGGGCTCTGCTGGATTTGTCCATCAGTGGCTTAGCCTCTAGAATGTTGAGTTACCCATATGACAGTGAACATGGTATAAAACTTTTTAAAATGTTATTATTTTTCACATTTTTTTAAATCCTTGACTTCAGTCTTAGAATTGATACTGTATATAGGTTATAAGACTGAAGAGTGATAAGGGCTAGACAACTGAAGGTAAGTGACTTTAGCCACACAACTAGGAAGTATCTGAGACCAGATTTGAACCTGGGACCTCCCATCTCCAGGCTGGTGCTCTTATTACTGAGCCTCTTAGGTGCCCCAAAATGTAGATCTAATTTTTTTTAACCATTACCTTCTGTTTTAGTATCAATTCTACAAAGAGTGGCAAGGGTTAGATAATTGGGATTAAGTGACTTGTCCAGGGTCACGCAGCTAGGAAGTATCTGGAGTCAGATTTGAACTCAGAACCTCTAGCCTCCAGACCTGGCACTCTATCCACTGTGCTACCTAGCTTCCTTAGCATTCATTTAAAAAAGATTTTGAGTTCTGAATTTTCATCCTCCCTCCCAGTGCTCCTATATGTGAAATCATGTAAAACACATTTCCATATTTGCCATGTTGCCAAAAAGAAAGAAAAAGAAAGTAAAAAAAAAATTATGCTTCAATTTGTACTCCAAATCCATCATTTCTTTCTCTGAAGGTGAATAACATTTTTCATCATAAATTCTTCAGAATTGTCTTGGATCATTGTGTTGATGAGAATAGTTAAGACATTCACTGCTGATCATGGAACCATATTGCTACTACCGTGTCCAATGTTCTTCTGGTTCTACTCACTTCACTTTGCATGAGTTTCTGTCTTGCCAGGTTTTTTTGGATCTATCCTACTCATCATTTCTTATACCACAATAGTATTCCACCACAATTGTATACCACAACTTGTTCTACAATTCTCCAATTGATGAACTTCTCCATAGTTTCCAATTCTTTGCCACCATAAAAAGCTACTATAAATATTTTGGCCATATAAGTTCATTTCTTTTTTCTTTGATCTTTTTGGGAGACAGACCTAGTAATGGTATTGCTGAGTCAAAGGGTATGCATAGTTTTAAAGCCCTTTGGGCATAGTTCCAAATTGCTCTTCAGAATGGTTGGATCCAACTACTTTCCAGTTTTCCCATCAGCTTTTGTCAAAGAATGAGTTCTTGTCCCAAGCTGGAATCTTTGTTTTATCAAACTCTAGATTTCGATGGTCATTTATTACTATGTATTGTGTAGATCAATTAGAGGGCATCTTGTATAAAATACTAGGCTTAGATAATTATGAGTTCAAATACAATCTCATAAACTTACTAGCTGTGTGACTCTTGGCAAGTCATTTAACTCTATTTTCCTCAGTTTCCTCATTCTTAAAATGAGCTGGAGAAGCAAATGGCAAACTACTCCAGTATATTTGCCAAGAAGACCCTAGATGAGGGGGCAGCTGGGTAGTTCAGTGGATTGAGAGTCAGGCCTAGAGACAGGAGGTCCTAGGTTCAAAATCTGGCCTCAGACACTTCCCAGCTGTGTGACCCTGGGCAAGTCACTTGACCCCCATTGCCTACCCCTTACCACTCTTCTGCCTTGGAGCCAATACACAGTATTGACTCTAAGACGGAAGGTAAGGGTTTTAAAAAAAAAACCCAGATGGGGTCACAAAAAGTCAAACATGAATGAACAACAATAAATTGTGTGCCTAATCTATTCCACTGACCCATTACTCTATTTTTAGCTGAAACCAGATTGTTTTAATGATTTTTAATGATTACTGATTTGTAATATAACTTGAGATTACTAGGCTACCTTCCTTTACATTTTTCTCTTGATTCTCTTGATATTCTTGACATTTTGTTCTTCCAGATTAATTTTTTTCTAGCTCTATAAAAACAATTTGGGGGAATTTGACCGGTATAACACTGAATAAGTAAATTAATTTAGGTAGATTTTTTGTTCTATTGGCTCAGCCTACCCAAATTATTCAGATGTCTTTATTTGTGTGAAGTGTTTTGTAATTATATTCATATAATTCATGGATTTGTCTATTTGGATAGACTCCCAAGTATTTTATATGTCTGCAGTAATTTTAAGTGGAATTTTTCTTTTTCTTCCTATTGGGATTTGTTGGTAATCTATAGAAATGCTGATTATTTATATAGGTTTTTTTTTTATTCTGTAACTTTGTTAGTCATTCATTGTTTCAACTAGTTTTTTAGTTGATTCACTTGGGTTTTCCAAGTGTACTATCATATTAAATCCATAGAATGATAATTTTGTTTCTCCATCACCTATTCTAATTCCTTTAATTTCTTTTCCTTCTCTTATTGCTATGACTAGAATTTCTAGTACAATCTTGAATATTGTAGTATTGATATACCTATACTAGGGAGAGTAAAATCAAAGAAGGAAAACTATTGACCAATACTTTGTCTCTATTTCCTCCCTTAATCTGTCCTTCCTTCTGTCAGCTCTGCTCCCTTCTCTTCTTCCCTTCCTCTCCTTTTTCCCCATATATTAGAAAATTTTCTATACCCAATTGATTTTGTATGTTATTACCTTTTAAACCAGTTCTGATAAGAGTAAGGTTTAAGTGTTGCCCACCAACCCAGTTGTCCCCATTTCCCCCTCTACTGCAAAAGTTCTTCCTTGCATACCTTTTTTATGTGAAATAATTATATCATTATTCTAATTATATCACCCTTTCTCCAGCTCCCCTAATATCAGCCACTTTACCCCCTTATTACATCTCGCACTGCTTCTCTTTCTCATTCCTTCATTTTTTTGAGGTCAACATAGTCAATTGACACCCATGTTTTCTGTCTCATATATTTTTAAGCTCCAAGTCTTCCTCAAGCCAGCTTCTCTACTTCTTATCTCTAAACTAATATAACAAGACTTAATTTCTAATATCATCCCTATATTTTGTCTATTCCTTCTAACTGCCCTAATAATGACAAAGTTTTTAGGAGTTACAAGTGCCATCATCCCATAAAATAATGTAAACCATTCAACCATATTAAGTCCTTTATTATTTCTTATTTATGTTTATCTTCTTATGCTTTCCCAGTCTTGGGTATAAAAGACAGATTTTTCTATTCTGCTCTATTTCTAATCAAGAATGCTTAAAAGTCCTTTATTTCATTAAATATAAATTTTTCCCCAGAAAAATTATACTTAGTTTTGCTGGACTAGTGATTTGGGGTTGTAATTCTAGCTTCTTTGCCTTCCAGAACTTCATATTTCAAGCCCTATGCTCCTTAAACCTGGAAGCTGCTAAATCTTATGTAAGCAACTGACTGTGACTCCACAGTATTTTAATTTTTTCCTTCTGACTACTTAAAATATTTTCTCCTCTACCTGAGAGTTCTGGAATTTGACTATAAAATCCTTGAGAATTTTCACTTTGGGATCTTTTTCAGGTGATCAGTGGATTCTTTCCATTTCTATTTTATTCCCTGGTTCTAGTGTTTCAGGGCAGTTTTCCTTGATAATTTTTTGAAAGATGATGCATAGGTTGCTTTTTTTAATCGTAGCTTTCAAGTAGTCCAATCATTCTTAAATTGTTTCCCCTCAATCTATTTTACAGGTCATTTTTCCAATGAGATAATTCACATTTAAAAAATTTTTTTTTTCATTCTTTGATTGTTTTATTGTTTCCTGATGTTTTATGGAGTGATTAGCTTCTACTTTCCCAATTCCAATTTTTAAAGAATTATTTTCTTCAATGAGCTTTTGTACAAGTGTACAAAAATTGTAAGCAAGGGTTCCACCAATGCAGCCTCCTCCAGGAAAGGAAGACCTCTCTGGAATCAATCTCTCCAGAAGCCAGGAAATGAAGGCCAGCTACTCACTCAGCAAGCCAATGAAGGATCCAGGGAAAGAGTCTCTTCCTTCAGTCCAGCTCACCAATACAGAGTGTCCAAAGATGAAGGAGAAGAATTTCAAAGGAGAAGTCCAAAGGAGAAATTTTCCAAAGAAGTCCAAAGGAGAAGTTTTCCAAAGAAGAAGTATAAAGGAGAAGTCTCCTGGACAGGAGGTTCAGGACTTTTTAATAATCCTTTTTCCATATCACTTCCTTTCCTTTCCCCATTTTATGGGAACCAATCCCAGTGTTTCAATTTGCCTAGCACTGCCAAAGGGTAGAGCAGTGGCCTTGACTTTAAAGTGATCCACTTTAGCAAGTGACTTGTGAACTCTCTTACTTACTGTCAAGTAGGAGTACTTTAAGTTCTTGATTGATTAAAATAAACAAGGGGAGAGTTAATCCTATCCTCACAATAATCAAATAAGCATGAAGAAACAGCAGGATCCTTTTCTTCAGTGAAAATACATTAAAATGTATCATTCAGGAACATATCTTTTCCTCACATAGCCTCTCTAAACAATATTTCTTAGGAGTTTTTGTTATTGTTCTTTTGTTTATTTATTAGACTCTGAACTAAATCACAGAATTTTAGAATCAGGAAAGACCATAGAGCAACATTGGCAAAGGTTTTCAAGTTTGCTTCCCCAAATTGCAACTTGAAGCTGCCTGTGAGCCTCCTGCATTACCACAAAGAGTGGAGGAAGGACATGCTCGATTTGGGTGGCTAGACAGAGGGGCGTAGCATGCAAAAAAATGTCCTTGGGCACTGGGAAGAGGGGGGAATGGAGCAGCTCCCTGGTGCAGGCTGGGCATGCATGCCAATAATATGCCTTAGAGGATGTTTAGTGGAACCCATTCATTTTCCATGCATCAGGTGTTCCAAATGTCTTTTGGAAGTTTTACTGAAGAAATAAATCAATAAAACAATTGGAAAAATGTATATAGGTGTACATTTCCTAAAATCTCCTAGTCTCCTCTTCCTTTGACTCTTGAAAGATTTCTAGTCAACTATTCTCGGGTATTCTTCCATATAAGAGGAGTAGAAAGGATTTACTCTTTTTAAAAAATGTATTAATAGAATTTATCCACATGTCCCAGTCTTTTTTCACCCTCCCTGCATCACAGAAGGCATTGTCTTGGAGACAAAAATGTTCATACAAATTAAATCTTTCATGTCTCCACCTTTCAGTTGACTCTGGAGGTAAACATTTACAATTTATTCTTCCAATATTAATTCTTTAGTTATGTATGATGTTCTCTTGGTTCTATTCATTTCATTGTTCATTATCCCATGTAATTCTTTGAAGTTTTAAAACAATTATCCTGCTCTTCATTTCTACCATTGCAGTAGAATTCCATCACAATCATATGCCACAATCTGTTTAGCCATTCCTCAATGATGGATATCTCTTCAGTTTCCAATTCTTTGCCACTACAAAGAGAACCTCTATAACTATTTTGTAACAAAAGAAAAGCTTCTTTTCTTTTTTTCCTTGATCTCCTTGGGAAACAGACTGTATTTCCTTAAGTATACTATTGCTGGGTCAGAAAGGATTTACTCTTGAGAAGATTTCTGGTTTGCTTTCAGGCCATTCCTACCATGCTGTAAGGAACAGATAGGTGGAAACTGGGAATTCTCTGTGGAGCTGTTTCCCTATAGACCATGGATACCTAACAGCTCCTGCCCCTGCCCTTGAACTATTGCATAGCAATGGAAGAACTAGGACAGATCCTGGACAGCTGTAGTGACTTCGACAGAAATTAAGATGCCAAGAGACAGTGACGAGATATTGGGGTGTGAGATAAACAGCTACCCAGAGGCAAAAAGGGAGCCAGGCTGGACTGGCTGGCAACCACCACAAAACCTCAGCCATGGATGAGATTGGGCCTCCTGGGATGAATCCCAGTATTTTCCCACACTACTGTCATATATATATTAGAACACTAAGTCCAGGTCACTGAAGTGGTTCAGCTACCTATTAGGAAAAACTCGACCTAGTTTGCTTTTCTCAGTGATGCTCTTTCTACTCTACCACTGATAAATTAAAGATTCATTGTCATTCCGTATATTTGTGTCTGGGCTCAGTACTGGCCAAATAGTAGGGGGTTAATAAATATCATCTGATTATCTTCTAGAGGTTGATGGGAATAAAAATGGGGAAAATATTGTTTTTAAGCTTCTCAAGGAAATTATAGATCCTAAAATAGCGAATATGAAAACTTCTCATTCTCTCTGTTTTTATCTGAGTGAATACAAAATGTGTAAGACTTGTAGCAGCTATCAGCATGGCCCCTTCTCCCAGATGAGTTGGGCAGATACTGCCCAAATACTATTTGAAGTTAATTCAGCTGACAGAAAGTCTGGCATTACATAAAAGCTCTAATTTCAAGGGTGGAGTACAGCTGATTGGGGTTTCTTGCCTCCTAAGTGGTACATAGATAAGAGCATTTCAATTGAGGGTTTTTTTCCTCCTGATCAGGAAAACTAAAATTCCAAGTTGTTTGTTTTTGGTTTTCCACCTAAAATTTGAATGAAAACAGTTTCTCTATGAACCTTAGTGACCAAAAATTTTCTGGGAGAATAAACTCCAGTTGTCAGCCAGAGTTGAAATTGCTAGTATGCCTTGCAAATTGCTACAGGGCTAGGTTCCCATGGAGTCTCCGAGCATACAGTGTGTTTATATTTATTTAAGCAGGAAAAAAGACATCTATCATACTTTTAATATGGTGGGCAGCTTGTGTTCGCAAGTTTCCATTCACACACACATTCGCCTGAAGCTTTTTATAGAAACTTAAAAACCAAAAACTTGTGGAAAATAATTAAGCCAAAGAAATCTAACTTTGATTTAATTAAATGAGGAGGAAAGCAGCAAGAATTTGGGAAAGGGTCTCTGTGATTATATCGCATAGGCTATCTAGTCATCCCTTACAAAGGAGGTTTATGATCTTTCCCCAGGATCAGCCTGTATTTTAGTCCATTAGCTCAAAGGAAATACTGTCTCTGAATGTTTTTATGACTTAGCACAGCTTCCCACAGTCTGATTCCTGTAGCAGTAAAATGAATAAATGAGCTTGCTTGAGTTGCTGATCCATGATGAATTCATTCTCTGTAAGAGGGAAGCATACTATAGCTTCTCCTACATCCTGTCATGTTCTCTGCAATTGAAATGAATAAAGTTGCTTCGTTTGACCTCAGTCCCTTTTGTAGGTGAATAAAGGCAAAGTTCTTGGCAAAGATACTGGAAGGGAGGAATGGAGGTGGGGGTTAATTGGTGAGAGTTGTAACAGAAGACAGAGGAGGAGTTGCCTAGTGATGAAGATAAAATATTTTCTAAATGTCAAGATGTCACAAAATTGAATAAAATGTTTAATCATCTTCTTTGTGATATGTGAATATGAATCAGAATTTTTATGACTCATCCATGACTTTTCCTTTTTTCTTTTTTTTTTTGGTAAACCCTTGCCTTCTGTCTTGAAGTCAATACTGTGTATTGTCTCATAGGTGGAAGATTGGTAAGGGTTGGCAATGGGGGTCAAGTGACTTGCCCAGGGTCACCCAGCTGGGAAGTGTCTGAGGCCAGATTTGAACCTAGGACCTCCCGTCTCTAGGCCTGGCTCTCATTCCACTGAGCTACCCAGCTGCCCCCCATGACTTTTTTCAAAATGCTCCATCATAAGCTTTTCCTCTAATCCGTGGCCTTAGGAAAATGAGTACCCTTGATATCTATGGATTGTGACATGAGCAGACAGAAAAATCTAAATTCGAGTCCTAATTTCCCCTGAACCTCATAGTACTTTTTAATTTATTCTTCTAGCACTTCAGTTTCTTCACTTCTCATCTACCCGATTGGCAGTCACACATTGAGCATTTAATAAGCCACTTGCTCCCTAGTGCTGAAAACATTACTGAGAGTAAGCTAAGTGCATGGAGAATCACAGTAATGTTTAAAGGGCACTTGGGTACTATTTATTGTATTACTAGATGGCACAAATGTATTAATGCTACAATGCATTAAAAGGGACTCTGGGGGTAGCAAAATTTACTGAGTATTTAAACCACAAATGAAACTCTCTTGAAGTCTGACAGGCACAAGATTCATAAATGGTTACCCATGAATTTTTTAATACTTTATTCTCTCATCTACCTAGTCTTCCTCATATTCAGCTCTGATCCTTTCCTCGTGCTGACATTCCCAAAGCTATCCCTATTAAGCCTCAGAATGAAAGCCCAGATTCTATCCTTGAATTATTATCCTTCTGGAGCTAATCCAAAGATTTGTGCTCACCTTAGGATAAACTTTAGAATCCATTTTGGTTTAGGATCTCTGAATTTGGCAGGTACTGGAATAACTTCAGACTTACAAACTGATCCCCAAGCTACTCTCAAGTTCCTAGTGTCCTAGGAATGGCCTAGCTTTTGTTTAGACTTCTTCCCCAGGACTGCTTTGTATCAGCAAAACTCTGACTCCCAACTGTCTTTGGGCCCATTCCCTTGAGGATGGATAAAAACAGAGGACGGAAAGTTCAAGGTCACTCCGTGGTATTCAAATTATTGTGGTAAATGAGGTCCTTCAAACTCCAAAATAACTTTTATCTTAAAAGCTCACCAAGGGCATACCTGTATTCTTTGGTAATTATTGAAAAGAGTATCTAGGCTTGGACTCCATCTGCTGGTCCCTGAGACAACTCAAACAAAAGTTGGAATTCCCTAACATTATTGTAGTGACTTGGAAAACATGCCTAAGTCTGGTGAAAATAATGTCCTAGCAGTAAAAGAGATTCCTGCTGTTTTCAGAATTTTGCTCTCTTGAAAAATGTTCTTTCTTAAGATTTGACCAATTCTGTAGGTAAAACTAGATAAAATTTATATTGCAAAGCTGTCTTCAGCTTGTGGGTGTATGTTTTTTTACTGACATCAATTGAGTTGAATGATAACTTACTGATTCTTAAAGTAAAATTTTTTCTTTCTTTTTTTTTTTTTAAACCCTTACCTTCCATCTTGGAGTCAGTACTGTGTATTGGCTCCAAGGCAGAAGAGTGATAAGGGTAGGCAACGGGGGTCAAGTGACTTGCCCAGGGTCACATAGCTGGGAAGTGTATGAGGCCAGAGTTTGAACCTAGGACCTCCTGTCTCTAGGCCTAGTTCTCAATCCACTGAGCTACCCAGCTGCCCCTGAAAGTAAAATTCTTGAGAAAATCATTAATACGTTGCCACATTTTAGACACTTAACTAAGAACATTTTTTGGGACAAAATTTTATCAAGAAATAGTAGAGAACAATATAGATGTACACATACTATTAGCCAAATTCCTGAAATATATTTCTTGTGGTATAATACTAATTAATTACAGAAAAGCTACAGTGTTTTTAGACCCAGTATAAGCACTTAAAGGTGCTCTCTCAGCTTTAATGAGAATCACTAATGATAAAACTCACTGTGTAGTCATATTAAGAATCTGAATACTTCCAGCAGAAAATCCTGAGCAATTCATCCAAATTTTACCTCAAACCTATAAAAGTAAAAAATGTGATAAAAACTAGAAATAATCAAAGTTAACAGAATAAGCTGAGTTGGTTCAGCCATTCTGGGAAAAAAAAATCTAGAATTATGCAAAATGCGACTAAAGTATTTTTGCCCTGTGATCCAGTGATATTACTCCTAGGCATTCATACTTAAGTTGAAGAGACAGAGAAGGGCCCGATATATATAATAAAATTTATATTGGTTCTTCTTATAGTAGCTAGAAACTGGAAATGTGAAGGTGACTATTGATTGGGGAAAGATGAATGAATTATGGCAATTGAATATAATGAAATGTGGAATGTTATTGTACTATAAAAAATAACAAATGTGAAGAATTCAAAGAAATTTAGGAAGATCTGTATGAATTGATACGGAATAAAGGAAAGAACCAAGAGAACAATATAAACAATGATCAAGATAATATAAAGGAAAAGAGCACTAAAAGAAATCAGATTAATGCACTGAACAAAACTGAATGCAGAGGACTTCTTACAGAATGATGGACTAGGTGGGAATGTTGTGGAATAGGGTCTGAAGTTTCCTCAACCTCTAATACCCCCTTCACAATAGAAGATAACTTGCATCCCTGATGACACCGCTGGAATCTACAGGCTGAGGACCCCGGGAGTAGTTGCTTCTGCAGCAGCCTCAGCTCTGAAGGATCCTTGCTGGCCCACTGCTGGGAACTGGGAAAGTGGATACCACAGAATCTATAGGCACAAGGCCCAGTGGGCAGGAATTCAGACCCTGAAGCTAATAAATGAGGGATATGAACAAGACACCTGCTCTATCCCTGGCTGCAGCAGTGGGAGAGAAGGAGTAAGGAAGGAGCATGCAATGGTGAGTGTGGTTGCTTAGGGATTGGGGCCCTCTCAGCTGTGGTCATTTCCAGGAGAATGTAGTCCCTGATTGCTGCTACAGGGAAGGTGGTCTGAATGCCTACAGTTGCAGTGGCAGAGCTGCCTGAGGACTCTGGCTGGAACACCTGAAGTCAGTCATAGACTGGAGCTTGAGCAGGGGACCTGGGAATAGATCAGACCCTGAACTATATAAACTGAAATAACGAAATAGGACCCAAGAAAAATCAAACACACAAAAAAATCCTGAAATCTAAGGTAACATACCCAAGCTCACTAGGAACCTTTTAGGCTCCAGAAAAAAAAAAAGTCAATAATTAAGTCTATTGGCTTTGTTGCTAAATTTTTTTTTACTCTGTCAAAAAAATTTTTTTAAGAGCAAGCAAATGAGAAAGGACCCAACTCTTTTTTTTTTTTTAATTTTTATTTTTTAGAAAAAATTTCCATGGTTACATGATTCTTGTTTTTACTTTTCCCATATAAGAATAAACAGCCAGTAACCAATGTTATGACAGAGGGAAGAGAGAGAGAGTCTATGAGGTGAGACTCTCTTCTAGCTCTCCCCTCCTGCCAAATATACACTCTGAGACTTCGAGGGGGCATCACCCTGAAACTGGGTGACCTGGATAGTCATGCTGCCACAGAGGAGTTGGGGATGAGGCTTCCCTATAAGAGGAAGTATTGGGTACCCCAATCTGATTCTGAATGAGGGTAGGGTTCACGCAAGCCTCCTCCAGGTCAGTCAACTTCACAGTGGGTGGTCTGGCTCCAAGATGGAGACAGCCAGGCCAAGCTTTGATTTCCCTCCCCTACGTTGTCTCTCAGGCACCCTGGAATGCTATCTAACTAATGAATGGCTTTTATTAATATCAATATAGGGATTGGGAAGAGGGGTGAAGGGCAGAGGGATTTTGGGGTACCCTCTTCTCTATGTCTTTGGGGTCCATCACTCAGGAAGCATCTCCCCTCACCTCTTCTTCTTCAGTTTCTATTTCTAGTTCCTCTTTCTATCCTTTTCTATAATTGCAAGTCAAACTGAAAAGGGTCTCTCAGCAAGGTTGGGTAATGGGGGAAGGAGCCCAAGAGATTGCTCCCAAAATGGAGTTCCAAACTTAGCTGACTTGATGATTGAAGTCTTGGGTGGGTGAGATGCGATGGGATGCCTTTGACCAGGGAATTGGGATTTCAATGTCCAAAGAAAGATCCTCAGGAAGCCCTCAGGACTAGATTCAAGCTGAGATGTCCTCCTCCTCCCTCCACTGGAAGTTCCTCCTCTCCTTACTCCTCGAGAGCATTACTCAGAATTCCCTCTGGTCTTAACTGTCACCAACTGTCACCAATGGCCTTTTTGTCTCTTTTTGTCTCATCCCCCATCCTTACACCTTTCACGCCCCCTTTCACTCCCCCTCCATAGCCAACACACATTTCCATTGGTTTTAATATGTGTCATTGATCAAGACTTATTTCCATATTATTGAGAGTTGCATTGGTGTGGTCATTTGGAATCTACATCCCCAATTATGTCCGCATCAACCCATGTGTTCAAGCAGTTGTTTTTCTTCTGTGTTTCCATCCTGTAGTTCTTCTCTGAATGTGGGTAACGTTCTTTTCCATAAATCCCTCAGAATTGTCCTGGGTCATTGCATTGCTGCTAGTACAGAAGTCCATTACATTCTATTTTACCACAGTGTATTGGTCTCTGTGTACAATGTTCTTCTGGTTCTGCTCCTTTCACTCTGCATCAATTCCTGGAGGTCTTTCCAGTTCACATGGAATTCCTCCAGTTTATTATTCCTTTGAGCACAATAGTATTCCATCACCAGCATATACCACAATTTGTTCAGCCATTCCCCAATTGAAGGGCATACCCAGGACTCAACTCTTAATAGCTGTTATGGGGACAGAGAAGACTCAAAGGACAGTAAAGAAAAAACACTTTCTTCATAAACGGCAAAGAAATACATAAAATAGCATGAAACCTAAATTTAAATTCTTACAATGGGTGATTTCATCCCATTTACTTTCAAAGTGATAATTACTAGTTGTATATTTCCCTCCATTGTAGTTTTCCACACTGCTTTTCATCTCTCTCTCTTTTTGCACTACCTTCTCAAAAGTCTAATACACTTCTGACTACTGCCTCCCTAATTTGAAAACTCTTCTGAGTCCCCCCTTCCTTATCCTATATCCTGCCCTCCTTTTTCTCTGCTAGTTAAGAAGACTTTTACACCCAACTAGATACATGTTATTCCCTCTTTAACCCAGTTCTAATGAGAATAAGATTCCCATATTGCCTGTACTCCATCTCATTCTCTCCCCCATTGTAAAATTCCTCCATTCATGCTACTTTTATATAAGATAATTTGCTCCATTTTATTTCTCCCTACCCAATTTTATATTTAGGATCATCCCATCATAATCAATTCAGGCCTAGGCCATCTCTCTTTATATACTCTTTCTAAGTACCTTAAAAATGGTAACATTTTAAAGGATTATAAATATCTCTTCACATGAGTTAATGGCACCTTCTTTATGGCACTCCTCCCTTTTCAGCTTCCTTTTATGTGTTGTCTTCTCAAATTAGAATATAAGCTCCTTGGGGGCAGCTGGGTAGCTCAGTGAATTGAGAGCCAGACCTAGAGACAGGAGGTCCTGGGTTCAAATCTGGCCTCAGATACTTCCCAGCTGTGTGACCCTGGGCAAGTCACTTGACCCCCATTGCCTGCCCTTACCACTCTTCTGCCTTGGAGCCAATACACAGTATTGACTCCAAGATGGAAGGTAAGGGTTTTTTAAAAAATTAATTAATTAATTAATTAAAAAAATATATATATATAAGCTCCTTGAGTACAGGCACTGGTTTTATTTGTATTCCTTCTGATTAAGACAAAGCCTGACACATAGTAAACACTTAATAAATGTTTGTTGTATTAACCGTGGGTATTTAAACAATAATATGACATAACTGTGTCATTTAAAAATTATAATAATATAGTGTATGATGTTAGGGTCCAAAATCTCAGAGAATGGAGACACGGAGGCAATGCAAGTTCACATGAGACACTTTATTACTAGCACGCTAGGGCTGCTCCAAAGTAAGAGCCGAGCCTGGGGGGAGGGTTACAGCCGTTATATAGACCTTCGGGCATGCTTGCTCAAGCTGCTGAGTCACATAATAGGTTATCTCTGGTTCGGGTGTGTAGCTAAGCTGGGGTGCTGTTGTGCAGCTTGTTCTAGAAAGGAGCCCAGAGGGGTTGTGGTTCACTAACTGCCATGTATCCAAGTTTCAACCTTACATTCCCCACTTTTTCTTCTTGCACAGTGGGAAATCTTTCCCTTAGGGTGATTTGGGTTCTGCTAGGGGTATATATTGGTGTAAGACCATCAGTTGGATGGTGTTAATTCGGTCTTTGATGAAGGCCACTAGTCTGTTGATAAGACAGGGGCCAAATGTAAGAAGAAGGAGCAGGAGGAGGAGCAGACCAAGGAGATTAGGGTTGTGAGCCACGGGGATTAATTAAACTGTTGGTACCAGGGGGTGTTTGCTGCCCATGCTTTTTGGCATTTCTCTAGGCTGCATTTGAGCTCAGTGAGTGATTCTCAGACAACCCCAGTAGGATCTGCATAGAAGCAGCATTCCTCTCGGAGGGCTGTGCATAATCCCCCCTCTTTAAGGAAAAGGAGGTCCAAGCCTCTCCAATTTTGGAGCACTACTTGAGAGAGGGAGGTTAAGGATTTTTTGAGGGCCTCCAGGGACTGCTCTACCCGACCGAAGTCCTCATCAATGGCCATGTGCAGAGACTGCAAGTTGGCTTGGGTGGTCATTAAGGAGGCCACACCTGTTCCCAATCCAACCAGTCCAAAGATCGATGCTAAGGTCAGGGCTAAGAAGGGTTCCCGCTTGGCCCGAGGATGCTCCTTGACCTCCCAGGCAGTGGGAAATTGGTTGTTGGAGTGATACAGGATACGAGGGAGAACAGTGACGAGGAGGCAGTACTCCTGAGTCTGATTAAGCATAGCCACAGAAACGCAGGGGGTGAGTCCAGTCACAGAGCAGGCCCACCTAGCCCCAAAGGAGAGGATGAGGAATTTGGCTCCTTTGGGAACTTTGGGCAGACAGTGGAGGTTTCTCAGGGTGTTATTCCCCACGCAAGTGCCTAGTTCTGAAATAGAGGACAGGGTGAGTCCAACCTTATCCTGATCCCAGGGGCACTGGCGGAGTTGTCCTCCAAGGAATGATTGTATGTATAGTTAAGGGCAATGGCATCCTAATAAGGGGGTGAAGGGTGGGGGGGTGGCCATGAGACAAAGCCAGCAGGCTTTGGTCAGATTAGGGAAGGTGGAATTCAGGGAAAGAAAGGAACTAAAGAGGAGTGGCCATAGGGCCTCAGAGGGTGCAGCAGTGGGGAAAGGAGTGGGAGTAGGAACGAGAGACCCAGGGGAAGGGGACAGAATTGCTAAAGGTGCCACCAAAGACCTGGTTGCTGGTGGTGGAGGCAGATGTGGGTTGACAACCTGGTTGAGGCCTCTGGCCATTGACAGGGGAGGAGGTGATTCTTTCTTAATTAAAATGAGTGCCCCAAGGTCTGGGCCCTGGACGTGCATCCTGATACCCCAGGTGCGACCCAAAGTCTACCCACTGTCCGTGGGCTGTTCTACGCGTAGGGTGAGGGGAGGCCATGAACTTGGCTGGTGGAAAAGGGTAAGGTATGGGTCTGTGGTTTCCAAATTCCACCCGTTTGTGAGGGTCTCACAACCCCAATGGGCATGATAATACTGGTTCAGAGAGTTACAATATAGTTTTCCAGGGTTCGAGGCGGGGCACAGGTACACCTGGGGATCTTCTCTGCAGAGGGCGTGTGCCGCTGGTGGTACTGCATGGTGGCATTGAGCATACACTTGCAGTTCCGTGGACATGGCTTGGAAGAGATCACAAACCGAAATGGTGAAGGTGGGGGCCTGGGTCATTATGTTTGTCCCCACCATCCGGCCATCCTCCCACCTCTGCAGTGTCCATTTCCAAGGTTGGTGAGGGTTCTGAGAGGCTGCATGGCCAGCATCAGGAAGATCACCAGGAGAGCCAGGAACATGCCTTCAGAATAGGGTTAGTTTAAACGGGTTATCAGGGTGTCGTCTGGCTGTCCACTGCTTTCCGGTGGGGGGGTGGGGGGTGCTCAGTAGGTTGCACATGCGAGTGATGCACCCACAGTCCAACACCGTCCACTTTCAGGGCTGAGGGGGTAACAAAAAGCATTACAAAGGGGCCCTTCCACCTTGGCTGGAGGGTGCCGGTTTGGTGTCTTTTCACAAACAACCAGTCTCCTGGCTGGTAAGAGTGTGGTTGAAGGGGCAGGGGTTGGTAAAGGGCAGCTAAGCGGGGCCATAATTCTAGTTGGAATTTGGCAAGCTGCGTGATCATTGGCCGGAGGTCAGGAGCTGGGGACATCTGAGGTTTTGAGGAAGGGGGGTGGGGTAAGGTGGGGGGCAAGGAACCAAAGACTATCTCATAAGGCGACAGGGATAGTGGGGAGGGACCTGGGGTATTTTGGACACAAAAAAGGGCTAAGGGAAGGAGCGTTACCCAGTCCTCGCCAGTCTCATGAACAAGTTTAAAAAAGGTCTCTTTTAAGGTTCAGGTCAAGCGCTCTACCTGCCCCAAACTCTGGGGGTTATACTCACAATGCAATTTCCACCAGAGGCCCAGTGTAGCCGCCACCCCCTTGAGTCACCTGACTAATGAAAGGTGGCCCATTGTCTGATCCGATAGTTTGTGGCATGCCATACTGTGGAATAATCTCTTCCAAAAGTTTCTTCACCATTGTGTGTGCCATCTCTGTTTTGGTGGGGAAGGCTTCAGGCCACCCAGAAAAAGTTTTGATCATGACCAAGAGATATTTATACCCAAACTTACCCGGCCTGACCTCAGTAAAGTCTACCTCCCAGTTTTGGCAGGGCCTGAAGCCCCAGGCGCGTGTCCCAAGGTGGAGCTGTGATGGGAATGGCCACATCAGTTGGCAAGCCCTACAGGAGGACACTAACTGTTTGAGGAAAGTCTCTTGACCTTTAAACCAGTTTTCCCTTTTCCAAGAGTTGCCCGAGTTTCTTTTCTCCCAAATGGGAGAGGTGGTGTAAATGGGTAGATAGGAGTTGTCCCAAGGCTTGTGGTAGAAGACGGGAGCTGTCTGGAGAGTGTCACCATGTCCCGGCATCATCCCTTGTCCCATGTTGTTTGTGGATCCATTCAAGGTCTTCAGGAGAGTACTGGGGATCTTCCTTCGGTGGTGGTGGAAGAAGGGAGCTCGTTTCAGATGTTTTGATGGGGGCGAGAAATAGAGGGCCATCCATCACGGCCTGTTGTGTCCCTAGATTAGCAGCTCTATTCCCTCTGGCCTGCAGCCTTTGGCCCTACTGGTGGCCCAGAATGTGGATGACTGCTACGGCCTTGGGGCACCATACAGCAGACAAAAGGTCCTGGATTTCCTGGAGGTGGCTTATAGGCCATCCTGCTGAGGTCATGAAGCCCCTTTCTCTGTATATAGGGATGTGGACATGAAGGGTGGCAAAAGCATATGGGCTGTTGGTATAGATGGTGAGGCGAGTGTCCTTTGCAAGTCTGAGGGCCTGCGTTAGCGCGATAAGTTCTGCTTTTTGTGCTGAGGTACCTTCAGGAAGGGAGGCAGCCCAAACAATCGTCCCATCCACTTCTACAACTGCCGCCCCTGCTCGGTGTCCATCTGCCCTCCAAAAGCTGCTACCGTCCATGAACCAAGTATAATCACTGGAGGGCAGTGGCGTGTCCCGAAGATCCCACCTAGCCAATGTGGCCTTGGCCAACACGTCTTGGCAGTCGTGCAAGGGATGAGGTTCCACTCCGGGGATTGGGAGCAGGGTAGCTGGATTGAGGGTGGAGGTGACTTTGAACATGATGCGGGGCCCATTCAGGAGGAGGAACTGATAATGTGCCAGGTGGGCACTGGATAGCCAGTGAGTGAGTGGTTGGCAAAGGACTCCTTCAATGGCACACGAAGTAGTGATCACTACGGACTAACCGTATGTCAGCTTGTCAGCGTCTTGTAGCAAGAGGGCCACCACCTTGATGACCTGGAGGCAGGCAGGCCACCCTGCAGCCACAGGATCCAGGCTCTTGGAGAGGTATGCCACTGGTCTACCCCAGGGCCCAAGTAGTTGTGGGACCCCAGACCCCTTTGGCTACCCCCTGATTTTCATCTATAAAGAGTTTAAAGGGTTTCTCAGGGTCGGGGAGGGCCAGTGCTAGGGCCTGGAGCATAGCTCGCCAGAGGGCTTGAAAGGAATCCTCCATGGCCTGGTCCCAGGCCCACTGTGAGGTCTCCCAAGAGGCGGCGTAGAGGGGCCATGCCAGAGTCATGAACCCAGGTATCCACAGGCGGCAGTATCCTACTGACCCCAAGAATTCTCGCACCTGACGCAGGCTATGGGGCGTTGGGATTTTTAGGATGGTATCTTTCATGGCCTTCATCAGCCAACGTTTGCTGCCCCTAAGTCAGTATCCTGAGAAGGTGACCTCCTGCTGGACAAGGAGGGCCTTTTCCCCACTGATCTTATACCCCCTCTCATTCAGGGTCTGTAGGAGGTCTCAGGTGTCAGAGGCACAGATGGTGCTGGTAGGGGCTAAAAGCAGGAGATCATCAACATGCTGGAGGAGGGTGACATCAGGATGGGTTTGACAAAATTCTTGAAGGTCTGCTGCCAGAGCCTCATTGAAGAGGGTCGGGCTATTTTTGAAGCTTTGTGGTAGCCTCATCCAGGACACTGACCAGTAGAGTGGGTAGCCTCAGAATACCACTCGAAGGCAAAGATCGGCTGGCTAACAGGTGCAAGAGGCAGGGTGAAGAAGGCATCCTTTAAGTCCAAAGCTGTATACCAAACCAGGGTGGGTGAAATGTTGCTGAGAAGAGTATATGGGTTAGGAACTGTGGGGTGAATATCCTCTGTTTGAGAATTGACCTCCCTTAGATCCTGGACTGGTCGGAAGTCTTGCCCTCCTGGTTTGTGGACAGGAAGAAGTGGGGTGTTTGAGGGCGAGTGGCAAGGGACCAGGATTCCCTGAGCTAAGATCCTATTAATGTGGGGGGGTTATTCCCTTGTGTGCCTCAATAGACATCGGATACTGCTTGACACGTATCGGTGTCGCTCCTGGTTTCAGGGTAACTATAACTGGTGTGCTGCTGTTCCCACCCTCTGAGAGTTCTGCCCAAACTTCGGGGAATTCAACCATCCATGGCTTCACGTAATTGGAGATCTCACGGGATCCAGAGGTCTTGTGGAGGTGATATTCGTCGTGCAGGGACAGGGTTACAACTGACTGGCCTGTGGTCCAAAAGTATTGCTTAGTCCCTATGGCCCCCTGGACCCAGGAGGTTTCAGATGACAGTTTCCCCACAGGCCGCTTCAACACCAAGTGTTGTGCCCCTGTGTCAACCAAAAATCTCACCTTCTTCCCCTTAATATTTGCCGTTACCCAGGACTCAGGGAGGGGGCCAAGCCCCGTTGTCCTCAATCACTGTCTCCTTCTAGGGCCAGGGCAGCACTGGACCATGAATTACAATGGGGCCTGGGGTGGATGTCCCTGAGAAGTGGGCATTCCCTTTTTCAGTATCCCTCATGTTTGCAGTAGAAGCAAAGATTGGGCCTGCGGGTGCGAGGGCCTTGTACCTGGACCTGAGGGTTTCGGGGTGGCAAGGTCAGGCCAGCGGCAAGGATGCAAGTCACTTCCCGTTGAGTTCTCTGGTTTTCCTTGCACTCTTCTGAGCGGAGTTTATCCTGTCTTTCCTGATACTCTTAGCGCAGCCTCTCCGCCCACTCTTCTGGGGTTTCCCATGAATTGAAAACCTTTTTGGTGACCCTGACAAGGTCCCCTAAGGGTTGAGCCGTAAAATTCTCTACCCTTTGGATCTTGTGCCTAATATCTGGGGCTGCTTGGTTAACAAAAGCCAGGAGGACAGGTGCGCGGCTTGTCTCTGTCTGAGGATCCATAGGGGTATAGAGGCAGAAGGCCTCTCGGAGGTATTCCAAAAAAGCTGCAGGGCTCTCCTCGAGACCTTGCCTAACTGTCTCAATTTTAGCCAAATTGATGGGCTTGCAAGCAGCAGCCTGGAGACCCGCTAAAAGAGTCTGGCAATAAACTTGGAGACGCTCCCTACCTTCTCCGTGGGGGAAGTCCCAATCTGGGCAAGTGGCAGGAAAGGCCTCATCGATGAGATGAGGCTGTGTGGTGGGCCTACCATTGTCACCAGGGACATTCTTCCGACTTTCTGTGAGAATACATTCTTGCTCCTCAATTGTGAAAAGGATCCTGAGGAGTTGTTGGCAGTCCTCCCAAGTGGGACTGTGGGTAACCATAATGGATTCTACCAGGTCAATAAGTTTTTGGGGTCCGTCCAAGAAGGATGGACTCTGGTTCTTCCAGTTATAGAGGTCTGTGGAAGAGAAGGGCCAATATTGATGGACCAGGGGTCCACCTGGGACCATGGGTCCCACAGTCCGCACTGGGAGGACAGTTGCAGTGGAAGAGTCAGGACTAGATGGCTGGGCAGGAATAGAGGGTAGGTCAGGGTCCTGCAGAGCCCGATGTCGAATCCTGGTGTGGTGGGCTAATGGGGAGGGAAGGGGTTCCAGGAGGACCTGGCCTTCGTTTTGCGGGGGCAGAAGAGGATAAATAGGGTTATAGGGAGGAGGTGGAAGGGGTGGGTCAAGGGGAGGCTCAGGGGATTCCTGGAGGATAGGTTTATGAGGCTGTCGTTCCTCAGAGGTCTGTATAGGGAGGACAGTGGCTGGGTTTGCTGCCAGAACATAAGTGTGGAGCCATGGAGGTGGATCCGAAACTAAATCCTGCCAGGTTAGAATATATGGAAGTTGGTCTGGGTGACTGTCTGGGCCAGGGTCCGAGACCCGAGCGTGGACGGCAGCCACCAGGTCCTTTTTAAAAGTGCCACCCCGCAGCCACCCAAGATCAAAAGTGATCCAGAGGATTTGACTCACCATGGCCCATGGTAAGGACGGAAATGACACCAAAGACACAGACACAGACAGTACACACAAAGAGATGAGTAGAGGAGATCACTAAGGACGGTTTAAACCTGACAGATTTCTGACTGGGAGTTGTATTTCCAAAGAGACCCAGTCTGCAGTGCACCCCCCTGTCCCAGGGAGCCGCTAACCCCCCTTTTATCTTTACCCTATTTCTATTGGAAAGTCTCTGATTATTCCTTCTCCAGGAGTCCTCTAACGTCTACCCTAACTTTCACTCTGTTTTGGCCAACGTTTCTTATTTTTCCAGGGGAGAATGTCGAGAAGACAGTTGCAATCACAATCACTTCCCAACCATTCCGGCCTGGCCCCTCGTGGGACTCAGGAATCGCATACTTAGTTGGTCCTCACTCACACATAGGTGAGGCAATGAAGGGGACTCCCCCACCAGAGCTCCCTTGCACTTGATAATAGGTCATTTCCATATAATCCACGGAGCATGGAATCTCCCAACCACTGAATCGTATGTCCTGAGGCGTTTATCATCTTCCCATAAAGACACACACACACACACACACACACACACACACACACACACACACACACACTGCACTCACCCCGATAGTAACTCACCTGGAAAAGAGAGTCTCTGTCTCTCGGTTGTCAACTCAAGGAGGCACGATCCCGGACGAGACCCCAAATGTTAGGGTCCAAAATCAAAGACCCTAAGAATGGAGACACGGAGGCAATGCAAGTTCACATAAGACACTTTATTACTAGCATGCTAGGGCTGCTCCAAAGTAAGATCCATGCCTGGGAGGAGGGTTACAGCAGTTATATAGACCTTCCGGGATGCTTGCTCAAGCTGCTAAGTCAGATAACAGGGTATCTCTGGTTCGAATGTGTAGCTAAACTGGGGTGCTATTGTGCAGCTCATTCCAGGAAGGGGCCCAGAGGGGTTGTGGTTCACTAACTGCCACGTATCCAAGTTTCAACCTTACAATGATTGTCAGGTTTCCCTGCTAAATCCAGCAACAGAGACCCACCACAGAATGCCTGGCCACCCAAATATGCAAATGAGCCCCTAATCCCTTCTCCTGGTTGGAGATCCTGGTCCTCTTTATGAACTGATCAGGAGCCTTGTCCTACTTGGACATACTGCCCTCTTGTTCCCTTTCACCAGTCCCTCATCCTCTTTCTGTGGATGGTTGTAATCTTTTAAAATCCCTGTTCACAATCCACTCCAGGGGGAGGGCTCAGTCTTACATGCATGCTAACTTTTCTTTCTCAATAAATCCCTTTGATTTTAAAATAGATTTGTCTCCAATTATTTTTCAAGTTAACAGGTGGTATCAGAAGCAGGATCGGAAGGCTGAGGACAAACCACCGATGGACACTGGCCCAGTAGAGGAGCTCTGGTGATAGGTTGAATATTTGACCCCATCCGTACTTGGACCAGCCCCCTCTCTGATTCTTGAACTACCCCTTTTCCGGTTGGGTTTTTTATTGAAAGAGAAATCCAGAAGCCCCAACGGTTCTTTCCAGTTAAATTGAGAATTTTCAGATAAGCCAAGAAATGTTGTTCTTTAAAAAGGAGCAGGTTATAGTCAGGCCTGGATGGGTGCATAGAAAAGTTACTTACAATTTCTTTTGTTAATTTTTTTCCCAATTAGATATAGCCCAGTCCAAAAGAAGGGGGAATTTCTTCCTTCCTCAGTTAGCACCTTCCCATCCTCATGGCTAATCAAGCCTCTAAAGATAAATATGTCCTCCCTCATGATACTTCTGCTGGCCAGATATGCTTCCAGTTTGACTCCAGATTGTTGTGAGAGACACATCCATGGCACTGTCAGTTAACTGGAGTATGTTTGACAGGGATAAACTAAACTATCTTAGAAATTAGACAAAGCCTTCAGGAAATTTATTGAAGGTGAGGGAGCCCTCTGCTTGCCACCCCACCCCCACCCCTGTTTCCCCCAAGTTTTTTTATGTATCTTGTACCTTTAATTCTTGAAGGATATATTCTCCAGTTTCACTTGGCCTCCCACCCAAGCTGTTAGTTCTGTAGGTGGGGAAAAGAAAAGGGCATTGTAATGGCACTCTCTCAGATCACAATGAAGATTTTTTTTAAGGGAAAAAATAGCAAAAGAGTTTTCCTTAGAACACCTGAACCAAAAAGAATAGAAAATTTAAGAGGGGCGAGGGACAATTAGGAGCATATTGCCCAAAAATTTATAAAGAAAAAAACCTGGGACCCCAGGAATGAGAGCAGTGTAGAAGTAGAGTCCCTAAGGAGTAATAAGGCATGAAAAAGGGGCAAGGGGAGGACTATGGATCTGTTATTTATTAATATTTATTTGATAATTGGATTTTTGGGAGCCTGAAGTTTGCTCCTGTCCCATGAGAATTCACCCTGAATAAGGTCTCAGACTCATTGTTTCAGACTGAACATTAGACCTAAAGTACTTCAGGATTCTAGTTTAGGTGGGGCTATTAGATCTTAATCAAATATTAAGTACCCTTTTAGACTTAGAAGTTTCCCTCATTGTATCAGAGATCAGTTCCCAAGAAGACCAACACCAGATTGTTAGTAGACCACTCCCTGATATTCCAGCCTCTGGCTACCTCCTTTTTCTTAAGCTTGTTTAAAACCTGACTGTGTAGGTTTAATGTCCTTAGTTCCCCAGAAGGTATATAAATTTCCTAAGTTCTATTGTTCTTTGGAAAATCTTCTAGCATGTTGATTCTTC
This sequence comes from Gracilinanus agilis, assembly GCF_016433145.1. Lineage (NCBI taxonomy): Eukaryota > Metazoa > Chordata > Mammalia > Didelphimorphia > Didelphidae > Gracilinanus > Gracilinanus agilis. Next base: position 582,829,425 of record NC_058130.1, read on the forward strand.
CCAGAGCCCCAGGATTTGACTCTGTAATTTTGGCATTTTGCTCTGTGATCGTGGCTGATTATTTTAAAACTTGTTTTTTTTCTGAATACTTTAGTAGTTCTGACATGGGAATTGTGCAGAGATGGCAGGAAACCTGTACCCCTTAACTCAGGCAGACTGTGAACAGGGAAATTCCCTTTCCCCTTCCTGTCCTTGTGACTGGAGGCAAAGACCATTATCCTTGGGATGGCCCTTTAAGTTGAGATAGGCAAAGAGATACACCTTCGGGCCACACCTTGATAGCCTAAACCCTGAGGGTCTCGGACAGACCTCCCACCCACCCATTGAATGCCTGAGTGCCAGAAGTCATGTCCACTCTATTGTAAAGAAAATAAAAATTGCTGAATTGGAGCAATGGGGAGCAATTTCCAGAGTTGCTCCACTCATGCTGTCTTGTTGGCCATTAACCCTATCTTACTAATAAATCTTTCTTTTTACTTTTAAGCTAGGTTTGGAGTCCTCTCATTCTTGAGAAAGGTTTCCTTCCCGAACCCAGGGGTTCACCATTTGCACCCCCATAATAGTTCCATGACATATTTAATAATTGTTCCCTGCTCACTAATAGCTTTTCTTTAGTTGATATCAGAGCTACATGTTTATAGCTGCAAAAGTAAGCTTTTTTCTTTATCTGAATGCAATCAACTTAAGTTACTGTTTTTAAGAATTAGAAAGTGCAATTCTTTTTTTTTAAGCTCTCTCCAGACTATAAAAGGTAAAGAGCAAGACAAATGGAGAAGAGAAGGGAAGGAGTAAGTATGATTTAATTTGGAAAAATGTTTTGTAACTGATAGAGTAGACCCTGAGTGTTAATTGAGTTTAAAGTATGGCTGCTCAGCATGTTACAGTTTCTGGAGTTACAGAGATGATGGAGTGAAAGGTTAACAAAAAGTTAAATGATCATCCCTGAAAGAGCTCAGGACACCCACACATTGGAGATTCCAGCTCTCCCTAAACACTCCATATACCCCAGCCTTGAGGAAGTAAAAAGAAGGATTAGAAGTTAAAAGGTAAGCAGAGAAGCATTATAAGGTATTTCTTGAACTAAAATTAAGTGAAATTTTTAATGGAATTTTACATGATGGTATTAGTAGTTATAAAACCTAGTTTTAATTCAGTTGAAATATGTTCTAAATGTAAATTAGAATGTGATTTCAAGGATGTCCTTCAATTAAGTAGAATTAAGAGAGATTTATTTGTCCCCTCAAAGAGCTAAAAAGTGTTAGCTGTTATGAAGTATTTAAAATAATTTGCCCTTGCAAAGAATTATGTTGAATAACTGAAATTCTGTATGATTCTGAGTGGGATATAATCTGTGTCTTTCTCATAAGAAATGCTTAGAACCTAGATAGAAGTTAGTACTTCCCTTCCTTTTAAAACATCCCCTGCCTCTAAAAAATAAAAACAGTGGCCTTTCACATTTCAAAGGCCTTGAGGGGTGGAGTAGTTCACAATCCATTAAATCTTGTAATCTACAACCCAATTATTCATTCATCTTTTAAAGATGGCAAAGAGGAGACTGCCTGAAACAAAAGGTGGGAGGTGAGAGGGGGGAGGAGTTTCTTTGATTGGGAGACCCTATAAATTGAATCTTTGGACTCAATACTTTGATATTCCTTAAGCACCTAAAGCTGGGGAATGTCCCTTTCACAGAAGAATAAACTGCTGTCTTCTACTATGACTTCTGAGCTCTGTGTTTGAGACCTTGTTTCAGTGGTAGGATCCACTGTCTGTGACCCCATCTGTTCCACGCATTTCCATTTGAGTACATAAATCCAGGTGTAATTAAATAGATTCTGATTTTTAGTAATGAGAAAGAAATTATCAAAGAAAATTTTGTATGCTATGATTGCTATTTAAAGGGAAAGTTTGTGTTTTTTTTCTCCCTTAAATATAATTCTATGATACTGCAGATGTAGCTATCAGCTGAATAGAAGAATTTAATTACTGTAAAATGGTAAATAAGACAGGCACTTAAATAGGTGACTGGGATTTAACCTAACCCAATCTAGGGTACTGAAGGTCTTCTTAGGCACAGAGAGCAAGATGACTATTCTCTCTGTCCAAGGCCAGTAGACATACAATCTGACTCTTCTATTAACAGAAATAGGTTTATTATAAAGTTGTGGAATTGGAAAGGTTAAAGTAAGGTATATGGGCTGAGGTTTCTCTACTCTTAATAAATACTACCTTTCCTCACCTTCTGATTCTGCAAAAAGTCTCTTCAGCCTTCAGCAAAACTGAGGCTATACTAACTCCCTCACTGTCTCAAGTTTCCCCGTCTAATCTAACTTTCACAGGCTAAACCCACATTGTTATAATCTCTAATGAAAGTCACAGATGGTAGCAGAGGCAGATATAGATGCCCAGCATGACCTGGTCACCTAGGTGAGGCTAATGCCCAACAAAGGCAACTGAGCAGTTCAGGTCACTGTCTCTGGTAATTCCTGCTTGAGATTTCTCCAGATGTTGAATCAGATTATGGGACCAATTATGGATATCAAGAATTGGCTAGTTAATCACAGAAATGGGTTGTAGATCAATAGAAGGAAAGAGCTGGGTTTAGGAGGTGTGTACTTCTCCAGAGTCCAAACCCAACTCCTTGATGGCAGTTACCCCCTTCAGAATCCTCACCCAGGATTCCGAGAGCTTCCCCTGAATGTCCTGGTTCCCTTCATTCCATCAACTCTGTATTTCCACTCCGGTTCATTTCCTTCTTCCCAAATTCCCATCTATTAGTTGTCCCCTTTCACAAATATGAACTTGCTAAGTTCATTTTTGTGAACCATGATACTTACCTTTAAACCTTATTCTGTTATCTAACCCCCCAAATAATGAACCACCACTACATTTTCTATACTATGTTCTATCTTAACTATTCCTGATCTTGGGCATTCCCCAGGAAAGAAAAAGGTAAGGATAGGGTTTACAAAATACTTACAAAGTTTCAACACAACAGAATATTTGCAAATTCCAAATAATGTAGTAAACACAAATATCTCCTATCAGTATTACCAATTTCAAACTCACGTAACACCATCATACTAGAGCAACTATTTCTAAATTAATTACCATGAATTCCTACAATACTACTCTAACATAACAATCTATCTATAACTACTATATAACACTAGAACAATATTTAAACACCAAAATTTTCCACTAAACAAACTTTTAGCCATAGCTTTTACAGCAAACCTCATTTAAGAAAAAATTTCTGCAACTGTGGTTTAAAACTCCTATCTGAACAATTCAAACAGTCGAATCCTAGTTTCTATACTAATCTTTAACCCTATACATAACCTGTTTTATTAACTTGAGAACTAAACTTTCTATTTTCTCCTATATCTAGTCTTTATACATATGATGCATACTTACAATATATATTTACATAAATACAACAATTCTATAATACAAGTATGTATAAATATATACATATATACAAATATTTACAAAATATATAATACTTTTATTGTTTTTAATCCTATCTATGCCCTGATATTAATCAAATAGAAAAATCTAGAGATGCTTCTAGCAAATTAATACCTTATGAATCTAATGCTAACTATGTACTTATCCAGAAATTTATTTTCCACCATAAAGACTACCATTTATCTACATGGGGTCGGCAAAATATATACATTTTGTAAAACATGTATCCTAATCATATGTTGTATTGGATATACATACTTACTGAGTCTTTACATGTTCCTCTTCTGAATTTTACTTGTGTGTGCATGTTGGATGTTACTAAAATATGAATATGTGTTTATGGTTTTTTTGGCACACTCTTCCTTATATTTTTTGTAAGTACAATCTGGTCCTCTTCTTTACATACAAAATTCACAGTTTTAACTGTCTTTTGCTGTCCTTTCAGCTCCAAAGTCTCTCTTCTTTTTCTGTCCTTGAATCTTTTTTCCATCTTTCCTTTCTGGGCTGGTATATCTTCCACTGGAATGCTCCCTCTTGAACTTTCTGCCCGTTGTCTATACTTGCTGGATGAATCTCAGCTTTCTTCTTCTGGATAAATTTCTGCCTCCCTACTTCCTAATTCGACTCCTGTCTGATTTCTAACCTCATTTTCATCATTTTGATCACTATCTTTACTTTGGTTTTTTCCTATTTCTGTGAGCTTTTTGGATTTTTACATTGGAACAGTGAACCCAAGCATCCTTCCCTAAGACTTTTACAGATGATGGACTACTGAGCAAAACTTTGAATAGACCCAACCATTTCTCTTTTTTAGCTGATCTCCTATTAAAATTTTTAAGGAAAACTGAATCACCAGGCTTTATATTATGTAGGAAATAATCAAATGGTGTGATTTGCTGGATTACCCCCATTTCATGGAGCTCTCTAAGTCTCTTTTGTAATGATTGTATATAAGCTGCCAGTTGACAATCACCTCCCAACATAGAAATAAAACTAGGCTTACACATTTTGGCTTGTAATGAGGGATGGCTATACAGCATTTCAAATGGAGAAAGATGCAAGTTTCTATTTGCTCTTGTTCGAATATAGAAGAGCACTAGAGGTAGTATTTCAGTCCATTTTTAATGAGTCTCTGAACAGACTTTATCAATCAATGTCTTGATTTCCCTGTTTAACCTTTCAACCTGTCCAGAACTCTGTGAATGATATGGAATATGAAAACTGGCTTTGATTCCCAAATTTTCATTTATTTGTTTTAAAACAGACTGTGAGAAATTACTTCCACGGCCTGAATCCACTGAACATGGCAATCCAAACCAAGGAATTATCTCCTTCAATAGTACTTTTACTACAAATGCTGCATTGTTCTTATCTGCAGAAAATGCTTCTGGCCACCTGTTGTATTTGGGAAGCTGTAAGATGCCAGGGGTCTGTAGCAATCAAATCTCCCTAGTCCTTTGGTCAATGGAAGGACACACCCACAAGCAGGCTTGACTGGAAGGGAAGGACAGGATCTTGTCAAAGTTTTCCTTCACTTCCCCCTTCCCACTAGGCAGTTAGAAAGTCAGTTACAGTATGAGTATGGTGGACAATCTGACTAGATATCTTCTGGGCCCAGAAAATAGGTTAGGAAAGGTTAAACTCCTAAAGATGATAACTTTCTCTAAATTATTTCCCCACAGGATTGTATTGGAGAAGCTTGATGTCTTTGAAGCTCATAGGCACAGAGGTTAGGATTTATTCCAGGGCTACAAAATAGGAAGAACTCGACTTGAGGAGGTTGTGAGTATATCCCAAAATATATAACTAGGCACTGCTCCCAATTGATAAAAGGTTTAATGATAGGTGGGAATGGGAAGGATGGGAGATGGAGAAGGATAGATAAGGTCAGGGAAACCCTCAAACAGTTATGTCAAAGCAGCCCCTCTCCCCAAAAGGGGATAGGTATCCTGAATGGCTGATCTGCTCTCTAACCCTATAAATATTCTTCTTCTATATCAAGATAACTAAACTAAGGTAGACTGTGATGTTGTTGAATGTCTAACCATAGTAAAGCAGTTTGGCAGTTAGGAACTACATGGCTCTGCACAGATTCAAGACCCATGACCCAAGACCAATTCAGGACTAAAGACCACCAAACAGGGTTACCTGCCTTCTTCTTATCCTAGCACTCCAACTGCCTTTAACTGCCCCCTCTCTTAGAGTTCTGGGGGACCCTCTAAAAGTCCATGACATAGCCTGAACCCCTTTCTGCAGCTTGAATCCCTTTCTGCAATATGAATCTCACACATCTTGTCAGTCTATCAATTATTACTAGACAATATTTAAACCTCCCAGCTTAAGACATTTTTATAAAATCAATTTTATGCTTTCAAATGGAGTATAAGCTAATGATCTGCCCCTTAGACCTATCTTCTTAAACACTCCTTGATTAAATTTCATACGAATATCACACTTTCCACAGACTCTGCTTGTAATTGTTGGGGGCTAACCAAAATCTCCATACTGTGTCCACCATAGCTTGTGTATCAAAGTGTCCTTTACCATGAATAGAGTTACACACATGATAAAAACACATCTTTGCAAGATGGGCTTCCCTGAGTCTGAAAACCATATCCCTCCAATCTCCTTTGCACCACATCTCTTTATCCATGTCTGAACTTCCAAATCATTGTAATCTTTGATTAGATCTGCTTCTTCCATGACCAAGATAATCATTACATGAATAGGAGCTCTTCAGGCAGCGAATTTGGCTGTCATCTCTGCCCTATGATTTCCTTTGAACACAGAGTCCTTCCCATAACTATGTGCATGACAATGGATCACCTCAAGCACTTGGAACTTGGACCAGAGAAGATTCTGTGGAATGTTGGTGTTGGGGTTGAGAATTAACTGTCACTTGTGGGAGTTGGCTCTCTCTCTCTCTGGAGCTACCTGGTTCCTCTGAGGTGACTAATCCCAAGCTCTCTGGTGGATTTTCCTATTTAACTTGTGGGAATACCAGATCTATAGTTTGGGGAAAGTGAGTCAACAATTTGGTAGTGATGGCAGTAAGAAGACTGACAGAAAGGAGCAAGAAGATCTTTCTTTCCTTGTTTATATGAACTTGACTAAGTGGAGACAGACTCTTGGCCCAAGTTGGCCCACTAGGGCCTGCCTTGGAGGTAGCATAAAATTAAATCAATAAGGATATTAGGAAATAGATTTAGATCAGATAGTTTGGGAAAATAAGTTAGAATAAGAAGAGAGCATAGGATTGGGAACACCCAATCAGAAGAGAATCCATGAGGACTTTGGAAGTTAATGTGGGAGGAGTTAGAAACCCCATAGTTATTAGGGAACCCCTTATCCTTCAACTTTGTTTTCTTTTAGTTCTTTGCAACTTTGATAGATTAAATATAGATATTTTATATATCTGTCTCTGAGACTTTGTACAGCCAGTCAGTTTGTACAGGTCCAAGAGTGTATCAACCGACGAACATCACCTGGCCCTTTTCAACACACAAGAAGAAAATATATATAAGTAAGGATACAGTTCCAGTATTATCCTTACAATTCTTAGTGACTGGTAAGGTACTAAATAGGGATACTTAAATTTTTGATTGATTAACTTAAAAGTTGCTGATTGATAGACAAAGAGAGTTTGAGTCATTCTTCACACCATAAAATGGAAACAGTAAAATGGATAAAAACCAGTACTTGACAATACCTTGTTTACAAGAAACACATTTAAAAATGAAAGACATGGAATGAAAATAAAGGTTTAGTATAGAATTGCTTCAGCTGATAGAAAAAATAATGGATAGCAATTATGATCTCAGGCAAAGTTAAAGCTAAAATAAATTTCATTAAAAGAGATAATCAAGGAAACTACATTATGTTAAAAGGTACCATAGATAATGAAGTAATAGCAACACTAAACATTTATGCACCAATTTCTATGGCATTGAAATTTATAAAGGAAAAGATAAATGAGTTAAATATAGAAATACAACACAATAATAGTAGGGAACTTCAACATTCCCCTTTCAGAACTAGATAGATCTAACTAAAAAAGAAATAAAGAGATGAATAGATTCTTAGATAAGGTAGATTATGGTAGACGTCTAAAGAGAACTACATGGGAATAGAAAGGTATATACCTTTTTTTAGTAGTTCATGCCAGCTTTACAAAAATTGACCAGATATTAGGGCATAAAAATCCTATAGTCAGATGCAGAAAAGCAGAATTATTAAATGCATTCTTTATAGATCATGATGTAATAGAAATTACATTTAGTGAAAGTACCATGAAAATGCAGATTAAAGATTAATTGTAATAGAAATATTAAAGAATAAATGGGTTGGGGTAGCTAGCTGATTCAGTGGCTAGAGAGCCAGATCTGGAGATGGTTGGTCCTGGGTTCAAATGTGACCTCAGAGAATTTCTGGCTGTGTGACCCTTAGCAAGTCACTTAACCCCAATTGCCTTACCCTAACTGTTCTTCTGCCTTGAAACTGATACTTAGTATCAATCCTAAGACAGAAAGTAAGGGTTTAAAAAGAAAAAATGAATGGGTCAAAGTATAACTTAAAAAACAAATCATTTCATTAAAGAGACAAGTAAAAAACAACAAATAAAAACTTATGTGATGAAACCAAAGTGATAATCAGATAAAAATTATATCTTTAAATGCTTACAACAATAAAAGAAAAAGCAGATCAATGAAACATGTGTATAATTTTTAAAAAATATAAAAAGAATAAATTAAAAATTCTCAATTAAATGCCAAATACGAAATCCTGAAAAATAAAGGTTAGACAAATAATAATTGAATGTAAAAAAAACACCCACTGAATTAATAAATAAAACTTGGAGCTGGTTTCATAAAAAATAAAATAAATTATTTATTAATATGATTTTTAAAAATAGAGAAAACTGAATTAGTAGTATTAGAAATGAAAAGGGTGAATACACCAGTAGCGAAGATGAAATTAAAGAAATTATTAGGACTTATTTTGCCCAATTATATGCCAATAAATTTAACAATTTAAGTAAAATTGAAGAATACTTATAAAAATATTAACTACCTGGTTCAATAGAAGAAATAGAATATCTAAATAAATCTATTTTTTAAAAGTACTTAATCATTTGTCTGACAAACAACTCTAAGGAAGAACAAGGACTAGGCAAATGAGGTTAAGTGAGTTGCTCAGGGTCACACAACTAGGAAGTGTCTGAGGCCAGATTTGAACCCATGTGTATGACCTAAATTAATATCCAACAACTCCAAGTATTAATTTTATAGTTTATTAATAATCACTTGAAATAGAAGGAATAAAAAGGAAATAGATGTAAAAAACCCCCAAAATTATTTAGCAAAATTAAGACCATGTTACTAAGAGCACCTTGCCTGTTTAAAAAGCCTGCTCCACAAAAGCCCCAACAGGAAGACAAGAGTGAGAGGTGGGGCTACACCAAATTTATATCCTTCCTACTTCAGCACATAATGTGAGGAGAGAGAGTGGGGTGCTGGGAATTGTAGTTTTTAGGATAACAGATTCTATACAAAATCTCCCCCATGATCCTTTGGGAGACTAATCTCCCCAACAGATCATTTAAACATAACTATCTTATACCTCTAAAGATCTTCTAACTAAAGGTGCATACAATATTGCACTTTCTAAGAGGAAACTACAATAGTTAGAGATAAGAGGGAAATAGAAGGGAGAGAGAGCAAAACCAATAATTGCTAGGTGCATTGAAAAAAAGCCAATTAGGGGGCAATCCCCTTTGACATAAGAGTGTACATTCAAAATAAATACATTCAACCCCCCACAGTTCAATTTCACTACATCCCAAAGTTCATTCTGGATCTTTAGGTGCAGTGTGTGGTTTCTGCAGGCATCTTCATGATGCCTTCTCCAAGCAGTTCACTTTCTTGATTCGGGGAGGTAACAAGTTTCTTATCCTAAAATTAATCTTAAAGAAGAAAAAATTTTATAAAACTAGAATTTTATGACAATTATGCAATCTCCCCTGAGGAGGGTATTGATAGACACAGATCACACAGGGATACATGGCTGAGTTATGAGGTATGTGAAACAATTGTTAAAAGGAAATCAAAAACATTTAAAAAAAGAGTAAAAGAAACAAAATCAAAATTAAATAGTACATAACAATTCCAAGTAAGCAAGAATAAGCCTATAACAGGTCCTAGAATCAGGACCCAATAGTCATTTATGTCCTACATGCCTGTAGGACTATTGCAGCAATATTCATTTACCCAATAAGCAGCCAGGACTACAGAAAATTGCCACACTTATGAAAGACAGAAAAAGGGACTAGGTTTTAGTAGCAGATGGGAAATAACATTCCCTAGTCTGATTTTATCTTTGCTCTCAGGGATAGAGGAGTCAATATTCTAGCTAAACTGAGGTACTTTTTGGAATATGACACAGGGAAATCCTGTGATTGATGTTGTCAAATAGTCGCTTCCTTGAACCCCAAAACAAGTCCTCTGTCTTGGCACAGATTCTCATCAATCTCACCATAATTGGTTAGTCTCCTTGACCTTGTGCTCATAGGCACTGTGCATATTAACTTTGTGTTTGCTTGACACTGTATAACGGCTCTTTTGTGATCCCTTCTCCTGGTATCAGACACAATCATTAGTCAAAGTCCCATAATATTTAACAATCAATGGTAGGTTTCCATAGTCTAAAGCTTTTGGGTATCCATTAATATTAGAGCAAATGGATATTTTAAACTTATATTAGTGCAAAATCAAAAAACCATTAATACTGGTAACATGTGCTTCAAGTACAAAAAATGAGAGAAAAAAAGAAAACTCAAATACTCTATTGCACATACAAAGTGTAAGCTAGAAGGCAAAAGGGGTTTCAAAAAGCTCAGGGCACTTAGGGGCAGTTAGAACTGGACTATTTAAGGGGGAGATCCCCAGGCAGAGAAAGCTCATTCTGGGTTTTGGGATCTAGAGTGGTGGGTAGTCTGAGCAAGACACTCCTTGAACCTTAGCTACTCCCTATACCAGAAGCTCCATAAGCCTTTCCCTGCTATTCTAATACCAACTGTTCCAGTCAGTCCCCACATCGACCTGCTTCCTGCTGCTGCTATAAAATTCAGCTACCAGTAACTGAGATTAAACATCATCCCTGAAGATCTACAAGCAACATCTGTCAATATCCTGCCAAAGTTTGCTCATTCATTTGTTTAGGTATTTGAGCTTTAGGATAGGAAGAAAGAGGAAGAACAGTGAAGAGGCCTTGCCCTATCAGGGTGAGGCCAGCCACAAACTCAAATTGATTAGGTAACAGAGAACTCCCCTTCCCATTTTCCTCACCTTCTTTCCTTTTCCCAATTTACTTTCCTTTAGTAATTAAAGAAGTTACCCTACAGTTCAAATAGCCTCTCACTCTACATCATCACTCACCCTGATAGAATCCTCCATTACATCAAGGACTGGCAGTTAAAAGTGACCACTAAAAATAGTGTTTTTAACACAAATCCTTGTGTGTGGATCTCACCTGTCAGCCTGCAACATTTCTTCTAGTTGAAGAACTCCTCCTCTCAACAAAATCATCAAGTTGAAAGAGAATTAAATCAAATCTTCTCAGTGAAGCCATTGACCATCCTTTCTCCAGTAAGGACAGTTTGATCAGCCTCTTGTGGTGAGTGAACTGCCACTGGCCTAAGAAGTACCCATCCACCAACAGAAGGCTTGAATGGCTGCAGTTCTACCTGCTGCTTGCTTGATCTTCACAAAAGGAAAAAAATAAAAATTTTTAAAAATAAAAAATATATAGTTCATCATCAGTGACACACTATGTTTACCCAAGGAGAGGCAGAATTCGAAGGTTTCTCACTCAAAAATGAGATCCATTTCCTTTTTAACTTAGCTATGATCCACAGTGTGAGTGTACATAATTTTCACAAAGAAAACAGCTTTATTAAAAAAAACAGTATTATAGTGGCTAATGCACATTCAAGAAGTACAAAATCCCCCAAATCACAAGAGCACATTTAAATGACAATAGCAAACAAACCCATTATCATTTAGGATTCACATGAGTTGCTGTGTGACATTAAAAAAAAAACCTTTGAAACTCATGGATACTTGTCAGAAGTTCTCCAAATCTAGCCAATTTTTCAACCTTGGCTGAGATATGTTTAACAAAGTTATTACTGCCATCACTTCAAAATCTCATCATCATAGGCCCAGAAAAACCTCTGTACTGCTGATGAAAATCTTTTGGGTCTAAAATGTCACCAAGAATCTAGATATCTAGATCATTCTGGTGGAAAGGTAGAGTAAACTGAAGAGTTACAAATGTAAAAAGCCATTCAGAAGCTACTAGTCTTCGTGGGAAATGGTCTCTCTCAAGGGCCATTCAGGAGTACCATGCCCCCTAGGAAAATCTTACCACCTCCAGATGAACCTCCCTCCTCTGGCATGACACGGTAATAGCCGTAAAAGGCATGTCTTTATATGTCCCATTCATTACAATGTGGAGGTGAGGGCTGTAATAGTGAAAAGCACTTCAGATATCTCATCCATTACATTTTTATAAATGCGGAGGTAGGAATATAATAGTGCTATAGCATCTCACTTCAACTACTAAATGGACCCTCTTGTTACAAACAATTCAAAGGTAGATAAATGATCAGTCAGAGGTAATGGTACTACTGGATATCTAAAAATAATTTCTGAAGGCCCCTTAAAATCAATTTAAAATTTTAGGTCATTAAAATTTTTCAAAGGTTGCATACAGGTTGTTACCCGTTTGATGGAGTCCATCCATCATCATCTATGTGAAAATTAACAAAGGCAAAAGAGCACAAAAGGTTGTTTAGGTAACATGTGACCTTGATGGATCTGGTGACAAACCCAGCATCCATAAGGACATATGGTTTTGCCATGGAAAAGGGTTTGTGCAAGTTGTTTATGGACTTTTACAATGGTATTTTCTCCAGTCCAGTCATATTGGGGAGGAACAAATAAAGACAATGTAACAGAATATATAGCTAAATGGCCAAAACATAGTAACTTAAAGTGGCATAGTGTAACAGAATAGTATAGATCAGATAAATATGTGAACTTAAAAAATAAAATTAAATCTTAAAGCAAACAATTAACAAATACAATATATGTTACAGGATACAGGCACTGAATTCAAGAGTCCTTTTCTCCAATTCTGATACAGAGATTTCTTCACTATTTGGAGGGGAACAAAACTGAAAGAGTTAACAATGGAGTCTGAAAAGGCTTAAAAATTCACCTCCAGACTCTTTAAGGTTCCTTCTCCTCCACAGTATCATCATCCATCTAGATTCCTTTGGTCACAACTCTGGGGTTCCCCATACCTGCACTGAGCATAGTGTGGACGAGTCCCATATTGGATGTGTTGCAGAGACTGTACAGGCCAAAATGGCAAGAGGGTGTAGGGAGATGAATCTCCCACCCTGAATCTCAGGGTTACTCAAGCTAATCATAAGGATCTTGCACCAAAGAACAGTAGTTAAGAGGCGATATCCCAAAACTTTGAGCTGTGCGAGCTCTGTAATGCCCTCCCAGAATGGAAACTGTCTGAGATAGACAGGAAACTGGGCCATGCTTGCAGTTCTACTTATTAAATTGGTTGCAAATCTACTTCCTGTTTGGAAGAGTAACCTTCCTTCCCCTCCCCACTAGGGGTAAAAACATCAGGAAGCTGCTTGCTTCCACTGCCACATGGACAGGGAGTTAAGAGGGTAGAAGCATCTCCTAAGGTAAAAGCCCTTTAGGAGGCTGATTGTTGCCTGGAAGAAACACTCACACTTTGTATTCAGGTGTTAGCAATGCAAGGGAAAGAGGGGTTAATACTTTACCAGCAACTGCAGGAGGAGGAGGAGCAGAGGCTGCAATGGCAGGCAAGATTACCCAGGCAGTAAGCAAGGGAGGCAGGAGCAGCAGCAACAGGGAGCAGCAGCAGCAACAACAGTGGGAAGCAAGGTAGATAGGTGGATACACCACTACTCCCTGGAGGGGAAAGGCTAAAAAGCCATGGCAGGAGAAACATGGTTTCTTTTTAAACTAATTTACTCAGAGAGAATTAAAGGTTCTAAACCCCACTTCTAGGTGCTATAAATTGTAGTGCAAAAGGGTGTATATTAACCCTGCAAAGCCTTACTGCAGAGTTTCTGATAGTTGAAAAGGGTTACACCCAGATCCACCCTCCTTTCAAAACCACAAAAATTCAGGAAGGAAAAATGATGATTGGGAATAGGGAGGTAAGGGAGATCCAAAGGAAATAGTTAAGCTAATAAATTTTAAGAGAAAAGCTGCAGAATATAGGCCAAGTTTTCAATCCAAAGATAGAGCTCAGTTTCCCTTCTACTCTCATCGAGTCCCCAGGGTCAACTGTCTAACCTCAGGATTCTAAACCCTTTTCAACTATCAGACACTCTGCAGTAAGGCTTTGCAGGGCTAATATGCACCCTTTTGCACTACACTAGGTAGGGTATAAAAATCTCATAAACAAATGCAAAAATCATGCCTTTTACATATTGTAATATATTAAAATTATAATGAATAAAGGGCTTTTGAAGATTCAAACTTAAATGGAGATTAAATAATTTAATCCTAAAGAATTTGTTTGTCAAATAACAAATCATAGAAACAATAGATAATTTCATAAAAGAAAATGACACCAGTTAACAACATAACAACACTTTTGGATACAGCCAAAGCAGTCCTTGGAGAAATTTTTGTATCGCTAAGTGTTTTTGCCATTAAGTTAAAGGACTAGATCATTGAACTAAATATGTAATTTAAAAAAATATCATAAAAAAAATATCATAGCAAAAAGTCACAAAACCCCAACTAAATACAAAAATAGAAATTATGAAAATTAAAGAAGAAATAAGCAAAAATTCAGAAGAGAAATAGGTCTATTTCTTTCAATTCCTATTTATAATATCTAACCATTAATATGGAGAATGATTTTGATACATTAAAAAATAAGAAAAGTACATCAGTAAAACATTTAAAACTATAGAGAAGACAGTACAAGGAACTTATTCAGAAGGGAAGGATTTATAATACCATGTTAAATTCAATGCATATTTAAACAACAATAAGTTGAACATGGTAGGTCCATGGTTTCATATATAATTCATTTGTCTTTTTTTTGGTAATTCTACATGTTCATATTTGTTGATGACTGTTTATGATAAAATATTATTTGGAAATAATACCAGTGACCTTCTGTTGCTTCTAGAATCAAATGACAACTAATTAGCTTTAAGGCTCTTCATGTAATCAGGCTCAAACATTGTGATTCCCTTGTCCTGCTCTCTTAGAGTCAGGTCTGCTCTATCTCCTTCCTCAGAGTTTTAGGATGATCCGAGGATTGGAGTGTCTTTCTTTAGAGCCACCAGGTTAACTCCCCACAGGTTTGTGCTGCAGACATGGTTAGGGGCCAGTTATCAGTGCTTCACTTCTATTTAACACCCTAACATTGATTAGCTTTTACAAAAGATATTTGCTTCAAAGCTATCACAAAAATAGACAAGTATTTTCTTCAATACTTCCAGGGCATACTTTTCCCTATATTGCCTCATTTGTCATGAGTATGTTTAAAGCTTAGTTCAGTCTCTACATGGTCCTGCTAAGTTCATGTCTGGATGCAATATGACCACGAGATAAATCTTTCTGCGGGGCTGGGATTTCAAAGATCATTCCAACTTTCAAAGATTGCATTTATTCTTTGGAGTCATTGATGTGTTGGCTGAATAATCCAGCCTAGATTCTGACTCTGAGCTTCCTGTTATTTGTTCCCCTAATCTTTGTAACACTCAGAGTTTGAGATTTCAATCCTTTCACCAAAGTGAAAAGTCCAAGACCTATTTCTTGGCCATATATTCACAAGAGCACAGGCCCTAAGGTTTCTTAACATATAGTCTCTTATGAGACAATGTGAGCAAAAACCACCCAGGTCCCTAGGTATGAATGATGCTGACAGTTTTATTTTGTTTTTTAAGACACTGGCAGTCCCAGCTCTGTAGCTGTGAAAACTGAATTGCCTCCATCCTGTAGCAGCCTGAAGGTGGGTGTTACAGAGTAACATCCTATCTAATGGCCAGGTATCCCATGGCATAGTGGGCAATGTGGCCTTGGAGGGAGGAGCTAGTGGGGCTTAAAAGGTGAGTGTGGGAAGGAGAGGGGCCTTTTTTGACTTCAGCTCTTGAAAAGACTTGCTCCCTGGCTTGGTGCTTGGCATCCTCGGCCATCATGGAGGGGATCATGGTGGGTTGAAACCTGGGACCAGCTCTTACCTTAAAATTAGTGAGGCTGAAACCTCTCTTCTCTCTCTCTTTCTCTCATTTTATTAATACATGCTTATAACTCTAGTCAGACTCCCTTTTATTTGTAACGTAGCCAATTGAAAAAGGGTCCTTGGAGCAGATAAGTGGCTCAGTGGATAGAGAGCCAGACCTGGACATCTTGGGTTCAAATTTGCTCTCAGCTCTTTCCTACCTGTGTGACCCTAGGTAAGTCATTTAACTTCGAATGCCTATCCTTTACCCCTTGCCTTGGAACAGATGCATAGTTTTGATCCTAAGACAGAAGATAAGGATTTTTTAAAAAAGGAAGAAAAAGGTTCCTTTCAACCATATGGTTAGCCAACTGGAATCAGTTACAGAATGTCTACACAAGCTCCTTAGTATCTCCAAGGCATGTCCCTTAAAGATTCTGCTAAAAGAAGATTCCCTAGCATTATCTAGGTGGAAAAATTGTATCAGCTAAACAATCTGCTGGAGTCTACGCATGTGCCAGAATTCCATCATGCTAATCATTTTATATTGCTATCATCATTCACTCTATGTTCCAGAAAAACCACGCAACTAATGAGATTGATATTCTATCTTCTGCCTACCTGCATTTATTAAAACAAACCATCTGGCTATACTTGAATTAACTCCACCTCCTCATGCCCCCTACCCCCACTTTTCCTTTCAGAATTGTTATTTTCTTTCAAGGCTTAGCTCAAGTACTTCCTACTTGAAAACTACCTTGGGAACAAGAAAAATATTGGAAAGCAATTTGCTGAGCAAAACTGACTTTATGGTGAGAGCAGCAGTTCACAAAGTCAGGGTCTCCAGACACAAGCATCATTGCCTGAGAGAATCTAAGCTTATTAGCTAACTGGCTTTTATACTTTATGCAAAAAAGCTAGATTACATAAATTGAGTTTTGAAGGGTTCTGTCATCCCAGGTCTTTCTTCTAGTGGTTGTCCTTCCCTGGGAGGCAGGGCATCCTCCTGGAAGTCTCTCTGCCAAAGGTAGAAGAGGGATAAAGCATAATATCCATCCATTTGAGGTAGGTTTCAGTACAGAGTGTCATTATCATGCTCTTAAATTCTCTGATCATCCTCTCAGTTTCTAAAGAGAACTCAATATACAGATATAGTAAGAAAAAAAAAGATAATACTAAAATGATTATTAGCATTACGTTGATTAAAGTTTCTTTTCATTTTTGTAACCTATTCCAATATCAACAAATTTCATCTTAGATCTCAGATGTTCTATATCAGTGATGAGCAAACTATGGCCTGGGGCCAGATATGGGCCTCCTGAAATGTTCTATCCGGCCCTTTGACATTATTTCTAATCTGATGACTACAATGAGTAGGATACAATACAGTGAAACTTTGAAAGAGTTGCCTTAGAAACAGAATGACAGTTAAGGATTTCCTTTCCTTTGGTCCCCTCTTTAAAAAGTTTGCCCATCACTGGTCTATATAGTTGTCTGAGCTCCAAAAGTATCTTTTCTTAGACATCCAGGGAAAGGCCTCCTCTTTAATAGATTTGTTTCTTTGACTCCAAGTTACTTGTAGAGATTTCTTAGAAGTTCTTGTTAAAAAAGCAGATCTCAATGCAAATTAGTATAACTTTTCAAATATTATTTCTCCAGTAACTAGTTAAGGTGGTGAAAATCATTCAAAACCTTGTGGTTTTGATCTTATTAACAATAGAACTATAATAAGAACTGCAAATTGGGAACTCACAATGCACTTAAAATTCAGAAACTTTAGGTTTTTACATGTCCCATTAAAATAATTTACATTTGACACACAGGATAGCTTAACTTGTTGATTTCTCAAAATTTTCCAATTCAAATTAATTCTAGTTTCCTTAGCAGGATCAGATACTATTAGGGATCTAATCCTAAATATAAAAACATAAGTAACACTACTTTTGCCCATAAAGTTTCTCAGTTTCTCAACTTCTAAATTCAATGATTACACAAATGAATTTACTTATTAGGGATCTCCTTAATTCCAAGTGAAATGAGATTGGGATGGGGATTGCAGATACACTTAGGTAATTAATTCCAGGGGTAATCAGAGAACAATGCATATTAAATAGACCACCTGTTGTAGAAATCATTCAGCTGTTAATAACATTTAAATGGGGAAGATATTACACAAACATTAGTTACATTATGAAAGAATAAGGTATTTCAGGTACTTAATTTTATACATGACTATACATACTAACAGGCAAATGACAAGTTCAAGTACCAATTCACTTGGTTGTTTGGGTTATGGAATGGATACACATTAGATTGAAAACAGTAACATTTTACAATTTTGCATTACGCTCATATCTTCTATTGACTACTTGCTCTGATTACAAAAAGTAAAAAGCAAGGACAGGATTAAGAATCCTTAACTCAGGGTCAGGTGGCTCAGTAGATTGAGAGACAGGTCTAGAAATGGGAGGTCCTAGGTTCAGAGCTAGCCTCAAACACTTCCTAACTGTATGACCCTGGGCAAGGCACTTAACCCCCATTGCCTAGCCCATACTGCTCTTCTGCCATAGAACCAATACATAGTATTGATTATAAGATGCAGGGTAAGGATTTTTTTTTTTAAACCCTTACCTTCTGTCTGTGTATTGTGTATTGGCTCCAAGGCAGAAGAGTGGTAAGGGTAGGCAATGGGGGTCAAGTGACTTGCCCAGGGTCACACAGCTGGGAAGTGTCTGAAGCCGGATTTGAACCTAGGACCTCCTGTCTCTAGGCCTGGCTATCAATCCACTGAGCTACCCAGCTGCCCACTAGTAAGGATTATTTTAAAAAAAGAATCTTTAACTTTATTTGACTGAATTGAGGTTAGAATCACAGTTGGCAAGAAGTCATGCAGTAACAATTTTACCACACATCCAGACACAGGAATAATCAGTTGGGAAACATCCCTATACAAAAGGAAGCCAGTGGGAAAACCAGGTCAAGAAGATCCTACCCTTAACTGTTCTAAGACCATCCTCTCAACTTTTTCCCAGATAAAGATCTGTCTGTCAAGAGTTAAGGTTCACACTCCTTCCGAGTAACTTGTGCATTTCTCTTGAATGACTGATTACTGACTTAATGATCAATGATCCATCAGACAGCTATGACTAAATTCAAAACTTAAAATAATTTCAGTAACAGTTCCAAGAGCTTTTATCTCAAATGACATTTCACTAACCACAGCTTAGAGCTGAATACAATTAATAAATCATTTCTGTATTATGGATAAACTTACAAATGCTCAGCAGTATAATTTTGTTTAGAAATTCTATAACTCAGGCAAGCTCTTTTGACAGGACTGATGATCTTGTCCATACAGATGACTTTGAGAAGGCTTATAAGCTTATAGATAAAAGGTCTCACTTGCCCCCCCCCCCCAGCTTTGAACTTTTTTCACATAGTAATTACCAATGGACTTTTTTTCTTTCTCCATAATTTCCCCAGGTTCTTACCAAGTCTCATTATTTAATAACCAACTTAATTAATAAGATTTGCTCCAAACTACTATAATTCAACTATCTGGGAATTCTTAGGAGGACTTGGGACTGCCTCTCCTGTCCCTTTAACAAATTTTCTCTTTTTAATGGGGAAACAAAACAGTTTCTAAGTGCCAGGTCTTATTTGAAGTTTATTTATTCTTTTTTAAACCCTTACCTTCTGTCTTGGAGTCAATACTGTGATACTGTGTATTGGCTCCAAGGCAGAAGAGTGGTAAGGGTAGGCAATGGGGGTTAAGTGACTTGCCCAGGGTCACACAGCTAGGAAGTGTCTGAGGCCAGATTTGAACCTAGGACCTACCATCTCTAGGACTGGCCCTCAATCCACTGAGCCACCCAGCTGTCACCATTTGAAGTTTATTTAAAGCACTGCTTTTAGGTGCTTTAAAACATTAACAATAGCCCAAACTTATTAGCATTTATAAACATTAAAATCTTTTACCTTCAAACCTTCTGCTTACACTATGGCAAACCAATGGCAATTTTCTTTAACTTTTTGCCCATATCCCTCTCATTCTTGCTTGATTAAATTAACATGTTAATTACATGTAAATTTACATGAAAATGTTATAATTTCCCCCTTTGTATCCTTTAGACCTTGATTAAAGCCCTTTCACATGTCTTGTTTCTTTAATATTCTGATCTAGCATTTTTCATATCTTCTTCAATTTGCTTTTGCCAATCATTTTCAGGGTACTCTTAGCTCCCTCCCTTCATAGTATTTCCCTATTTTACTTTCAAATTAAACTTCAATCTTTAATACCATAGTTTCCAATACAGGAAGTTCCACATTTTCCAAAAATAAAACTTCCCCTAAAACATTCTTATTCCAATAGTATGGATTTTAATAGCTGATAGATATTCAACTCTTACAATATCAGCATTCATTGTTGTTAAAATTAACTGCACTAAACACTTCAAAAACTTCCTTTTTCAAAGTGCAATCAATAACTACTGAACTTTTGCTTTATTGCACAAAAAAACTGAGGCACCAAAAATTCTTTAAGAAGCTTATTAACAAATATAAGAACCTGTAATGGAACAATTAAGTCCTAGAAATCATTGACAGGACTAACAGAAAGAATTTCTCTTAAAAAATCATATTGATATAGATTTTATATTTTAATTAATTTTCTGCTATTCATCAATTTATAATCTTTAAACATAGAGACTTAAGCTTTTATTCACGAGATTTTCCTAGTCACATCACATGAAACATTGTTACCACTGTGATATTTCAATTCAGTCACTTCATGTAATAGGACCAATACATATTCTTCACACTTTTATTCATTTAGAAGGGGGAAATGTTTTTAAACTAAAGGAAGAGTCAAAGGAGCATGAAGGAGGTTCAGGCTCATAGGGAAATAGTTTTGCCACAATTTAAGTACATTTATAACATTATAATATATAATATATAAAACAGACGAAGTCCCTTAAAAGATTATTAACAGAAAAACTTACTTCTAAATTATACCAGACAACACACTATATGTCTGTTATTTACCAAATTTAGTATCTCCAAAAGAACATGAGATTATTGGAACTTAAAATAATTGACAATAGGATAACAGAGAACAAAAACCAGGTGGACTTTAGGATTATTATTGGAATAAATGCTTTCATCAGAGTCTGCAGGACCACAGTAGTATCTGTAACCATCTAGAGTCTTATGGAAAGAAAACTCATCGATTTAGACAATTTGCCAATCCTGAATTATGACTTCCACATTCAGAACTTAAAAGTTTTTGGTTTCAAATTCTAAATATTAAGATTACAATTCAGAATTAAGCACTGTCAGTTTCAAAAGTAAATCCAAATCTACCAGGTTTGCATTATTAATCTTTAAAATATTCTCATTATTTTGAAGAGAGATCAAATTTTAAATTCCCAGTGGAGAAATTAAAGTCTTTCTGTTTGGGTTACTTAGTTTCTGATTATTTTAATGTCTGTCTCTTGTCTCTTTTCCATCTTAAAGGAAGCAGCATTGATAAAGGAGAGAGAAGAGGATACATAAACTTATATTTTTAACAGTTTAAAAAGTTTTATTTTTACAATCTCTTTCTCCCATCCTCCCCCTTAGCTGATCAGACTGAGGGTAAAAGACAGAGTTGATGGCAAAACTTGAAAGCAAAAAATGAGTTGATACCGACAGTACAAATAAAACAGAATGTCAATAAAAATGCTAGATTAGGATACTCCCTTTATTTCCTATAAAGGGAAAAAAAGCAAGATCCAGATTAAAAGCATAAGCACAAATAGGACAGGTAAAGAAGACTGGCACAAGCAGTTTCTTTGGACGAAAACTTCACTCTGAGCTTCTCTTTCACTCTCCCTTCCTTTTCCTGAGTTGCTACTGTCACTATCATTCTTGGATTCTTCTGTTACCCATCTTCTCTGGGTTTCTACTGTCCCTTTTAGTGGACAATGGGTCCTCATGGCCATCAATGTTGCTTTGGTTTAAAGAGGCATCATACATTTTCCTTTGATCCCCTTTCTTCCTAAAATATACTCATTCTAGGTCTCCTTTTTACACACAGTAGAAACAATCCAAATGCCTATTTCCTTCCTTCCTCCTTGCTTGCTTCCTTCCTTTTTTTTTTTTTTTTTTTTTTTTTTAAAGCAGGAGCAATCTGGAGAATTATATTTCTTTGCCTCAAACTTATGAACTTGTTCCTCTGTTTTGAGTCTTGTCATTTGGCATATAGGAGAAATTGAGGCATAGTCATGCTCACACTCTCTCTTCTTGTGCTTGAAGAACTCAGCTGCCTCCAGAAGGCGATTCAAATTGATTCTCTGTACCTGCTTGGTGAACTCAGCTGGAGGGGCCAAGACCTGTGGTGGGATGGAATAAGAGAATGGAATTTTAGGGCTACTAGGCACAGTGTTTTATCTGTCCTAGAGTGAGATTTCCTTTGTTATCCTTCCTGCTATATGAGATACACACACATTTAAAAAATATTTATATTTAAATTTATAAACAACATATATAGAAAAGTTTAAAATCAGGCCTAGTAAAGCTAATTTTTATCTTTAAAATTTTGAAGGATATTTTTCTTTTACTAATATATATCTTTTGTGACCAGTTTTAAATTCTAAGTTCCTAAATCTGATTTCTTTCCTATGTAAAGCTAATCCTTTGAAGAAAGTACTAGTGGCTGAGTGCTAGGACTTGCAGCTAAATTTTCCTGATTCTGAGGCCTTCTCTGATCCACTATACCACACCATCTTTCTTAAATATTACACAGTCACAAACACAGACACACACAGATGCACATACACTCTAAGCAAGTCTCCCAAATTTAACCTAATTATATGGGTTATTTATATAACTATAGCTATGTAGGTGTAACTTCTGTGCTTTAATGATATAGTATAACAATTAAAATTCCCCAGAGACCATATCTTAATTTTTTAATAATTATTTATTAAATAGCAAAAAGTCAGCCAGAGAGAAAAACATGAGCTGCTTGGCTAGCTAGCTGGGAGACCTGGGGTTGTCCTAAGGATCAAGTGAGATAATAATTATACAGTACTAACTAGTACTTAATGTTATATAAAGGTTAGGTTATAATTATTACACACATATACATGCTTATATCATGTATATATATGCACTTATTTTACACACATTTATATCCAGTGCTCTTTTCACTATACCATAATATATATTCATATATCTGTTATGCTATCTACTTATATACTATATATGTATGCAATGAATTGTCATTAATTATCAAATTAAATTCATAATTCTTTACCTGCCATTTCATAATCTAGACCTTCCCTATATATTCATAGTTTTCTTATAGACTCCAACATAGATCAAGGGCATCTTTATTTCATTTTCCCTCTGGTTTTTTAATACTTCTTTTTCCTCATCTAACCAAATTCTCTTCATTATTGGAAGCCCAACTCAAATCCCATTTACTTTAAGATAGTTCCCTATTAGCTCTGCCAGTGATTTCTCCTATTTCTAAACTTTTGGAGCACTTAAGGCCTATCTATTTTTTCTTGTGGTGAAATTTTAGTTTCCCAAACAGAATATAAACTTCTTGAAGGGAGGAACTTTGTCTTAAACTTAAGGCAGATTCCTCACATTGAAGCAAATATTTATTAATTTATATCAATCATATAGAACTCAAATTTTTCTAGTAGCTAGCATATAATGAAAGATGATCTAGACCAGTGATTCCCAAAGTGGGCGCCACCGCCCCCGATGGGTGCTGCAGCAATCCAGGAGAGTGGTAATGGCCAGAGGTGCATTTATCTTTCCTATTAATTGCTATTAAAATTTTTAAAAAATTAATTTCCAGGGGGTTAAGTAATATTGTTTTTGGAAAGGGGTGGTAGGCCAAAAAAGTTTGGGAACCACTGATCTAGACATTTCTAGCTGTCCTACAAGAACCCTTCCCTGATCCCCATTAGTGTTCTTTCCCTCCTAAAGTTATATTGATTTTACTTGTCATGTTCCAAAATAGTGTACTGGATTTAGCATAGGCGGACCCGAGTTCAAATGACTGTACTCTTCTGTTTATGAGATGTATGATCCCAATTGAGTTAGTCACTTAACTTTTCTGGGTCTCTATTTCTCATCTTTATACAAAGAGCTTGGATTAGACTTCTGAAGTCCTTCAAGGTAAAAATCTAAGATCTCTTCCTGATCTCTGTAAATGTTGTATTCACCTTGCAGATTCTCCTTTTCCCTATATGTAGTAAGATTCTTAAAAGCAGGGATTATTTTAATTTTTATCCTTGTATCCTCAGGGCCAAGAACATAAGTTCTTGAAGAATTTAATTTAAATTTTCATTTCCAATAATCATTTAAGTATCATGTATGTACAATGTACTCTTAATTGCTAGTTCTTACTATTACATTGGACCACTACTTTTAATATAACAGAAATAGGATTTTTGCACACTATGAAATATCCTTCCCCACCCCCCAACTCCTTCCATTTTCTGTCCCCCACTTCCAGCCTTTATTTTCAGAAAAAACTGAGACATCTTGGTGGAAAATAGATTACTTGTGAGTTGTTTAGTTATTCTTTGAAATAAACTATTTCTAGGTACTAAAACAACAGTAATTTAGCTGATCCATATGTAAAAAAAAACCCCAAAACTTTGCTCATTTAACTATAGCACAAAAATGTTGATAATTTTTGTATAAACTTGGAAAATTAATAACAAACACCAAGAAAAAGGACACAAATAAACTATTTTGCCTTTCATTAAGTTCTTCAGTAGATCAACTAAAGTTGGAAAATAGGACTTGCCAATTCATGGTTCAGTTAACTAAAGCTGATGAGTTTTATTTTGAATTTAAATACCAGGCACAATAACACTACTCAATTTTTCACAAGTAGTTAAAAGTGAAAGTAACAATATTTACATATGCAAATAGTTTTGCCTTTGCAATTACATTTATATTGTCCTATTTTGAAAATCTATTCATTGTTATAAAGGCATCTTCATTTATGTGTATAATAGTTTCACCCTCAGGAGAGGGTTTCACTTATCAATTACTTTGTTATTTCCACTTCCTCTACTATAGAGGGAATGTATTATAATGTGAAAAGAACACTAATGGGAGTCAAAAGATTTGGAGTCTAGTCTTTAACTCCATCTCTTTATAGTTCTATAACTTTGGGTGTCAATTTCTCATCTGTAGAGTGAGATTTGGATCTCATAATCTCCCCGTCTTTTATAAATCTAAAATTTTTCTTCCAATGATTTCTTTGTGATGGTGCAAATAATTCTGTTCCTGACAAATTGTCCTTTATTCTTTCACCATGCACTTAACAATTGTATTCCCTTGCTGCTGTTATATCTTGTGTCAGACATTAGGCAGAATACTGATATACAATTAAATTAATTGTATTTTTTTTGTAGTGTAGTTGTATTGTAGTGTATTGTAGTGTATCCACTAACATTTATTGAATACCTATTATGACAAGGTTGATAGGTTCTGAAGGAAATAGTCTCTCGTTTTACTTTCTATACAAAGACTATTTTGATTTTCCCAGTTATTAGTACCCTCTCATGAATGCTTTTTATTTATTTTATATATGTTTTTATTTAATTATCTGTGTGCAAGTTCCTCCAAACCCCTATGGCAAGTAAGGCTCTTGAGGGAACTAGCCAATTAATTTTTGTCTATTTCCCTGTCCGTAGCGTGGGCGCTTTACGTTGGATATTTTTCAATTGGGAACACTCCTTCAGGGACTAAGGGGAGGGGAGAGCTAAAAAATTTAGATGTGTCATGATTCTTAGGAATTTTACAGTTATTTGAGTTAGATTTTAAAGTTGCTCAGTCACATATATTTATTAGGAGTCTATTGCTTGTCAGGCACAGTGCTGAGCTAAGCATCTGGGATACAAAGAAAAGCAAGAGATAGTTCCTACCCTTGAAGAGCTCACAGTCAAATAGGGGAGGCAGCATGCAAATAATTATATGCAAACAAGCTATAAATTGAGAATAGTAGAGGGAAAGCACTAGAATTGAGAATAAGTAGAAGAGCAGGAAAAAAGGGAGGAGGGAAGGCATCCAAGTCATTAAAAAAAAAAGCACGCAAATGGGAAAAAGCTGAAAATTCGGGTGCTGGGAGTAGTCTTTCATGTATGCAATTGGAGGATTACAGGGGAGGTATCAGATTACCAGGGGGCCTTGAATGAAAAGGTGAATAAGAAGATGCAAAAAACCGTGACATTAAAAACCCCAACTATTTTGTAGTTGAGTGAATTAATTTTAGCCCATTTCACGAATTGTAAGAATAATTATATCCCTAGGCAGGCAATCAAGTCTTAAGCAAACATATGGAAAACAGGATTTAGTATCCCCTGTTAATTCTAAGGGTAGCTTGGGAGAGAATGAATGGCCCGGCTGAGCTCCAGGGGGGGTTATTTTTCGTCCACAAACTCATCAAAGGCGCTCAGGAGGGCTGCAGTTTTGACAAGTGGTCAACAGTTAAGTCTTCCCCCACTTTTCTCCACCAAAGCCAACAAGCCTTTTGGGGCACGCACACAAAACCTCGGCCGCCCCTGCTTGCCAGTTCTCCTTCCTAAAGCAAAGCAGCGTTCAGTATTCCCAACGCCGTTGGGGCAGCAGGTCGGGTTGGAAAATCGCAGAGGTCAGCATTGCCCCGACCAACCGGATCAGTGCCCGAAGCCTCTATCTAGCTTCGGGAGCATTTCAGAATACCCGGATGATAAGTCTGAGCGGAGGGGAGGGGGCAACCTTGAGAGGCCGCGACTACTAACGTCCGCAGCTCCTTCCCCGCCCCTACCCCCGCCCCCCTCTCGCTCGCTCCATCCCGTCGGCGCGCGCCGCGTTCACGCGGCGTGTTCCCCGCGCGTGCGCGCCCCCACCTTCTTCTCTCCCGTATGTCTGTATATGTGTGTATGTGTGTGTGTGTATGTGTGTGTGTGTATACACACTGTGTGAAAGGGTTGGTCCGGCCCCCTTTCTAGCTGCACCCAAGCCGCCCTACCCCATCAAACCACCGCCGGGGAACTATGCCGCGGGGCCGTCCTCCGAAACCGAAGGAGACCAAAACGAGCGGCGAGACCGGTAAGGTGGCCGGGGAGGAGCCCAATAAATCCCTCGGCGACTCTGAAAGAGGTCTGGCCTGGCCAAGGGGCTCGGTGGGGCTGGGGACTGCAGGAGAAACGTGCTTTTCCGCCGCGCATATAGTCCCCGGATGTGGAAGGGGCCAGCTCTGAGGCGCGGTGGCGGCCGCAGCCGAACTCGTCTCCATTGTGCGAAGGAGGCGGCAGCTGCCTCCGTGGCGACCGCTTCTCTAGCTGCTCCTGCCGCCGCCGCCGCCGCTGCCGTCGTCGCTCCTGACTGCGATGGAGGGAGGGAGGGAGGGAGGAAGGGTGCGGAATGATACCGTACTGGACGGGTCGCCACCGCCCAGGCCCCTCCGCCAGAGACTCGGCCTCGGTGTTGGCCCTACTTTTGTCTCAGTTGTTCGAAGGCCTCGGTAGCTGCTGCAGGCCTGCAGTTTTCTCGTCTCTTCATCCTTCCTCCTCCCACTCTCCTTGCTCTCCACCCACCATCTCGCCTTAGAGTATTGTTCGATCTACGGCTTCCTTTTCGTCTATCCCTGCGTCCCCCTTTCCACTCCACCATTTTTGGGGGATGACTTTTATTTGAATTGTTTTTATGTTCGTAGTCAGACTAGAGAAAGGTTCCCCCCCCCCCCAACCCCCGCTTCTTGCTTCAAACAAATGGCAGAAGTTGCAGGAAGAGCTCAGATCCTCTCTGCTCAACTCCTTTTTGCGTCCCAGAGGTGGCAGGCTCTGATTTGAAAGTTTTCTTTGAAATAATAAAAGTATTGGATAGCTGGCCTCCCTCCCAATCTCCCCCTCCCCTTATTTTGAGAATCCCTAGAAAAATACACTTCGTTCCTTCCTCTTTCCAAAGGCCCCCCCCCCCCCAAGTCCCTTATTGTGGAGATTTGGATTTTTGAAAATTGTTGTTGATAGTGGCATTAGCTATCTCTTAGTCTGGGGAAAGGTGTTTTTGTTTTTAAGGTCAGCACTTGCTTTGAAAGTAGTATTGCCGGCGTCAAAAAAATGTCGACATTATTGGATAGTTTTTATTCTTTGGAGGTTGGGAACCCTGTAGATTGGAATCGGTTTTTAAATTGTTAAAAAAATAAAAAGATACAAATTTACTTTAAGATTTTCAATCACCAAATAAAGACTTGGACATTTTTGTTATTTATTTGAGAAATAGATAACTTTCCTGGAACTAAACTTTGATAGGCTTCTTAATGGAGTAAGGGTTTGCATAGTGCATGATAATGTACGGAATTTGATCAGTGAATGTTTTGCTGATTGATTTTTTTGTGTGTGTTTTTTTTTTGCAATTTTTGTAAGTTAATACTAATACGAATTTTTCATTGGTTTGAGCTTTGATCTTGAACATAGTAGGCACTTAATAAATGATTGAGTGATTGTTGTGACAAGAACAATGATGCAATTTGCAGCCTTAACTGTTGAATTGATGAAAGAAAAATTTTAAAACCGACAAGTTAAGTAAACATCTTTAGGCCGAGAAAATTTATAGAAGTACAGCCTGAGACAGCAGATAAAGGGTTAGTCTTGGGAAGACTTTAGTTTCAACCTACCTGCTCAGGGCTCTTAGTTCTCAGGGCCCAAATCAACTCTAAGGTTAAAATTGCATGGTAGTTGCTAATCTACCTCTATGGAAGGAATTTGCCTCCTAGGAGTTCCCCACAACTGTGAAGTGCAAAACCAGTGAAGTGAAGACCCAAAAGAAATTATGAACTTTTATAAATTATCTAAATTTAGCTTGCTATAGTAGAAAATAAAGAATTAAAAATGTGAAGGGATTATGAAATTTACCAATATAAATCATTTTTAAAATGCTTATACCTCCAATACTAGTTTGTTTCTTTCATTATCATCAGAAAGCTTATGTTTGCTTGGAGCTGAACCAAGAGAACTATATACACAGTCCCCATTCTTTGATCTCAATGTCCATTTACTTTAGTTTTCTTTATGCCATAGTTGAGATCTAACTTGTGTAAATATTTTGTTAAAACTCTGAAGGATAGTTTTATGATAGAGCAAGTTAACAATATTTGGAAGAATCTTAGAATTTTAAAGCTGGAAAGGCCATTTTTTGCCTAAGCTCTGAATTTTATAGGTAAGTTCACTGAAAATCAGAGAGGTTAGAATTATTAATGAATATTTTGAGCCAAACCCAGAAGCAGTGATTAGTGGTTTTTTATATCCCTAATCTCTTGGCTTCTATAGCATACTTTTACTTAACTTGATTGATTTAGTGATTGGGCATTGTCATCTTTTAGATAAGTAAATAAAGGCCCATTATAGAATATTAAATGGAAGAGATGCTAGAAAGTGGAAGAGATTTAATGATTTTCAAACAGGAAGTCCAAAAACTATTCCATTGGCAGCTGGGTGGCTCAATGGGTAGAGAGCCAGGCCTGGAGACAAAAGTGGCCTCTGACATTTCCTACCTGTGTGACCCTGGTCGAGTCATTTAACCCATTTGCCTAGCCCTCATCTCTCTTGTGCTGTGGAACTAATACTTTATATAGATTTCAAGACAAGGTAAGGGTTTTTAAAAGGAAAAAAAGAACCTACTGCTCAGTATGCTTCACTTTGTTCCCTGAAAAAATTTTAGAATAGTTTATTAAGCAGTTATCTTGTGAGCACTTAGAAAAAGAAAGAGATCACCAAGAAGTGATGAGTTCATTATAAACAAATCCTATAAAACAACATTTTTTACATCTATTTTTTGATAAAGTTACCAGAGTGGTTTTAAAGAAAATGCTAAACATATTGTATCATGATTTCAACCAACTATTAGACTTCTTTTATGATACCTTTGCATGCAAGGTAGTGAAAAATTATTGAATTATACATTAGAATCATAGATTTAGAGAGCTGAAAAGGGACCACCTTGGAGGCTATTGAATCTCAAGTTTCTCTCTTTTTACACATGAGGAAACTGAGACACAGTGGTTAAGTCACCTTGCCCAGGATGACATAGCTAGCACCTGAGGTGGCACTTGAACCCACGTCTTTATCAAAATCTAGTTCCCTATTTACTGTGCCTTGCTGCTGGTAGTATAGTTTGTAGTTGAACAACTTTATCCAAAAATATTAATTAATATTTCAAACTAGAGAGTGGTTTTTAGAAATGTTCTTTAGGTTCTTATTCATAATTTTTACTGTTTCACATTTTAATCATTGAATTGGACAAAAATATGTAAAATGAGATTTGATAGTATATTAGATAACAATCAAGTTTCATTATATATGTTGGAACGAACAAGATGAAACTTGAACATCTTTAGAGGAAACTGGGCTTGACCTCAGTTACTATGAAAGAAATAGAGGGACCTTAAAGTCCATTGTGAGCCACCACAGTGTGATGCAGCTTCCAAAAAAGTCAATGAAGTCTTAGGTTGCATTAATAGAATTATAGGACTTATTTAATATATCTATATCTGTATGGAATTGGGTTAAGCTTATGAGTCATTTTTTCAATTAATAAATGATCAAAGGATATGAATAGGCAGTATTCAGAGGAAAAAACTAAAGCTATCAATAGCTATATGAAAAAAGCCCATAACATTAATTATGAGAGAAATGCAGATTAAAACAACTGTGAGGTAGCATCTCACACCATATTGACTGACTCTGAGGTACCATCTCACACATTACCTAGCTTGACAAAAATAGAAAACATGTGGGAAAGGTTGTGGGAAAATGGGTACCTTTATAATATCCTATTGGTGGAGGTGTGAACTGGGCTAACCATTCTGGAAAGCAATTTGGAGCTATAACCAAATAGCTAATAAACTGAACATAACCCTTTGACTCAGAAATACTACTACTGTTAGGTCTGTACACCAAAAAGATAAAAGGAAAAGGACCCTTATGTATAAAAATATTGCAACTCTTTTTGTGGTTGTAAAGAATTGGAAGCCCATCAATTGGTGAGTGACTATACAAATTCATGGTTTATGAATATGATGGAATACTGTTATGCTTTATGAAGAGATAAAAGGAATGGTTTCAGAAAAAATTATTGGGAAAGACTTTCATAAATGATGCCAAATGAAATGATCAGAATAAGAACAATTTTTACAATAGTATTGTAAAGATAATTAACTTTGAAAGACTTAGGAACTCTTAATTCAATAACCAGCTACAGTAACAAAAGACTACACTCATACATAGCCTATGGATTTGGTACAGAATGAAACATATGGCATTCCTTTTTTTTTTTTTTTAAACTTGGAAATACATATAGGGTTCAAATCAGAGTTGAAGAGATAAGTTTATGTTTCTCTGAATTCCTCATATATATTTTTTATTGGTGCAGTAATATTTCATTATATTTGTGTTCCATAATTTGTTTAGCCATTCCACAAGTGACTTTTTCTTATACAAAAAATGCTACTATGAATATTTTGCTATATATGTTTTTTTTTTTTCCTGTCTGACTTTTTTGAGGCATAGGCTGAACAGGGAGATCTGGGAGGCAAAGGGTATGTATGAAGTATAGTTACTTATTGCATAATTCCAAATTGTCTTTTAGTTCAGTTAGATTGAATTACAATTTTATCAACATTGTACCTGTCTCCCAGAAGCCCAGTCCAACAGTGACTGTATTTGTGTTTTATCTCCTTGGCCAATTTGCTAAAACCCTCTTTATTTTACAGATGATACCAGAAATTTAGGAAAGTGACTTCCTCAAGATAAAACACCTTGTCAAATAGCATATCAGGGATTTGAACACAAATCCTCACTTAAAATTCAGTGCTCTTTCTTTCCTCTTAACCACATCTCTAAATTCCAAGTTCAGGTAGAACAGCTTTCAAATGCTCAATTTAGGAAGGATTCCCAGGGGAAGAGGGATTCTTGGAACATTGCAAAACAGACTATGAAAGACTTTTATTTTGAAAGCCACATGGAAAATCAGATGTAATTCCATCTATGGAGATTTTCTGTGTGTGATAACAGGCCTCATATTCTTACAGTTTGTAAATTGGGAGAGAAGCAATCATGTATCCTTCCTAATGGGTAGATGTTAAGAGAGTGTCATGGTTGGGAGTCCATGCTACAGTTACCCTCCAGTAACCATTATTTCTGTTAATAAGGTACGGGGATCAGCAGTGCAGAGTTAGGGCTGTAGTAGTAATGGCTTCAAGCTATACCCGATTTACTTGGGTGCTTTTTTCAGGGACTAGTAGTAGTTAAGCAGTTTTTAGAACTAGCTCTTTAATCACAGTGGACTCCTAAAGAGAGTCTAATTAGTAATATAATTTTGCTAGCTTTATACTACTAAAGTGTAAACTAACTTATTTCAAAAGATGTCAGATACATTTTACTTAGTGCCATTAATTGATTCCATGAAAATTCTGATCTAGATGACAAGATATTATTGGGGCAGTTAGTTCCCTTCAAATATAGATAAAAGTAATAAGGCAACAAAATTGATAGGTTGTATAGGTGAAGAAATATGTACAAGGTGATATGCTAGGTTCTGACCATACAAAAACAAAAAATAGACTCTGTCTAGTCTCTGTCCTCAGTGAGCTTACATTCTTCTGTGGCATACTTCATATATGAAGATAAATTGAATAATTAGATAATTTTAGAAGTCAGGGGGCACTAACTATGATGGAGAGAACAGGAATGGATTCACCCAGGACATGATATTCCTGCTAAACCTTGAAAGAAACTTAAGGATTTTAAAGGAATAATAGATGTGGAGAGAGATCTTTAGAGTCATAAGGAGTTGCCTGTGCAAAGATCTGGAGATATTGTGGGGGAAAGGAGCAGTTTGGGGAAAAGTAGGTAGACTGGCATGTAAAGTATATGAAAGGAAATAAAATGTCTGGAGGAGTAAATTGGAACCAAATCCTGGAGTACTTTATTTTTTATTTTTAAAAAACCCTTACCTTCCGTCTTGGAATCAATATTGTGTATTGGTTCCAAGGCAGAAGAGCAGTAAGGACTAGGCAGTGGAGATTAAGTGAATTGCCCAGGGTCACATAGCTAGGAAGTGTCTGAAGTCAGATTTGAACCTAGGACCTCCAGTCTTTTGGCCTGGCTCTCAATCCACTGAGATACCCAATTGCCTCTGGAGTACTTTAAATGCCAGGCTAAGTTCATATTTTATTCTAGAGGTACCACTGAAGATTTTTGACAAGAAGAGTGGCATTATATAACCTCTGCTTTAGGAAAGATTACTTAAGGAGTTGTGTGGAGGATAAATTGAAGAGGGAAGATACTAGAATATAGGAAACCATTTAGGAGAAGGCTATTTCAATAGACAGACAAGATGTAATGTCTTGGAAATAGGTGGCCATATCAGTGTAGAGAAAGGATCTGGTTTGAGAGAGCATATAGATATAGATAAGACTTGGCAATTGATTGACAATGGTTGTCAAAGGGGAGAGTAGAGAATGAGTATTTTCAAAGTTATGTAATTAAAATATAAGTGATGCTTTAGTAAGAATGATGAATTCTATTTTGGACACTTAAAAATTTGATACTAATGGGACATCCATATCAAGTGAAATGATACTGAGGTTCAGTAGAAAGACTAATATATATCCCTGATATAGAAACAATAGTTTAGATAGAATTTTGGATGCAGGAAATAGATGATGATCCAGCAAAAGAGAATGAGAAAGTCTCTTTCAGTCAGAAATTTGGGGTCCTAATGAGAGAGCTGTGTCATAGATGTTAAAGGAAGAAGGATTATCCAGGATTGCTACAGTATATGAAGCCTCAAAAAATAGTTTTCATTTCTGTCAATGTAAGATCACTTTAGCTGTTAGGGTAGACAATTGATCATTGATTTCAATTATTTCATT
The DNA here is from genome assembly GCF_016433145.1 of Gracilinanus agilis. Taxonomy (NCBI): domain Eukaryota; kingdom Metazoa; phylum Chordata; class Mammalia; order Didelphimorphia; family Didelphidae; genus Gracilinanus; species Gracilinanus agilis. The sequence goes on from NC_058130.1 coordinate 582,863,119, forward strand.
AGTTAGCTAGTAATGCTTTATTTATTACTTCCTTCCACCTTTCATCCCTATCTCCCTCTTCAAATGCAGATCAATGGCTCTTCTGTAAATTAGTTTTAGAGAGTTTGCCTGATATAATCAGAAGTTAAATGACTTTCCCAGGATCACACAATTAGAATGTATCAGAGGCAGGACTTAAACTCAGCATTTTCTAACTTCCTATATGACAGCCTGGCTCTTTATTAAGCAGTGTTGATGATGATAATATTAATTTTTTTCTCCTAGTAATATTTAGAGTAGCTTCTTAAAAGAGTACTTCCATATGAAGTGTAATTGCAAAAGTATTGTTGAACACTGGCATTTGAAAAAGGGCACAGAAAAACCACTTCATTCTTTTTTTCTGAGATGTAAAAGGATTCTTGTTCAGGTATATCATGAGGCCTTTTTCAACTAATATTTTATCCAACCTACTTCACCCTTATTTATATTAGAATTTCTGAACATATAGATGAACTCTTATACAAAAAAATGGATATTTGAGATAATAACCATAGAGTTTTTTAGGTAGGAAGAAAATTGTCCTTTGATTTTACATCTTTGAATTTTCATGGAATCTTAAGTGTAAAGTGGAAGGGAACTTAGAACACCTTGTTCTATCCATAATTTTATAGATGAGAAAATTGAGACCTAAAAAGAGGAAGTGACTCATTCAGGGTCAGGTAAGTAGCAAATGATAAGCAAGATTTAGATTCAGTTTCTACTGTCTCTCTTTTTTTAGATTAAGGTTAAAATACACATGAATGGCTACTTTCTCTAGACTTGAGTGTTTAGGATTATTTTTGCACACAGTTTTTTGTCAGAAAATATTTTTGGGAGAAAGGCTAAAACTATGTATTGGAAAGGGCTAATCCTAAGAAACCTAAGAAGTGAGTACAACTTTTTCCACAGCAGTGTGCTTTTAGTTATGAAATATTGCTATACTACATAGAGAAATTTTAAATTGATGTTTTTTGCATTAAATCTAATTTCTCATATATTCACAAAGAAATTTTGGAATTGTTGCTACTTTATTAAGGTTGCCTGGGAATGTGTTTGTAGATAATGCATTTCTTTTGTAGATCAGTATTAAATTGTATATTTACTGACTAAAATTATTGCTCAATGGTGGATAAAATTGTTTTCTGATTTGTTGATTAATTCTTTTTGATTTCATTGACAGAACATGAAGACATTTAAAATTTTTGTATAATATGGATTATAAAGCATTTGATTCCGTAGGAATAATGGAATAAGCATTTATTCTGTTCTGTGCCAGGCACTTTGCTAATTGATTTACAGATACCTTATTTGACATAAATGAGATAAAACGATGTACTGACTGACTTTTAGAGAAATTCCTACAAAATGCTATGTATGTAAAAATTGTACAAGGTACTTTGAAAGATAAAGTAATACAGTTTATTTGTTTGATCCTTTCTGATTATCAGTATATGATGAAGAATTAAAGCAAAAATGCATATGTTTACCAAAGGTATTAAGACACTGTCCTGGAAGAAGTAAAAATTCCAGATTGACAGGGATTCTGTTTTTGGGGGAAGACTCCAGATGTTTCTGTTTTTGGATGACATTGTGCTCCTTGTGTCAGCCCCTAGAATTTTGCAGAGCTTTCTTTATAATATCCAAGTCAACAAGTATTTATTAAATGTTCAATATGTCCTAGGCACTCTACTAAGTGCTGGGAATATAAATACAAGCAGAAAGACAGCCACCTGCACTCAAGGAACATAATTTTGAGTGGAAAAAGACAACAAATACATAAAAAAGACTGAAAGGGAGAGGAAGGAAAGAAAAAAGTACTCAAATAGCAGCTTAGAAGAGAAAGTCAGGAGAGTTAGGAATAGAGTCTGAAGAATACTGAAGATGAAGTTGACTTGGGCATATTCTTTTTTTATTTTTTAAACATATATTTTTATTTTGTTAAATAACATAAATTATGTAATTACTCAATAATGTAAAATTTTTTTTGACATTCATTAAAAAAAAGTTTAAGTTCCAAATTCTCTCCCTCACTCTTGCTTCTCCACCAGTCCTTGAGAAGGTAAGCAAATGATATCAGTTATATATGTGAAGCCATAAACAACATATTTCAGTATTGGTTGGCATCTTCTTAAAATGGAATTCTGAGAGGAGCTGAGCAATCAGAGAAAGGGTCAGAGAGTACTTCCAGAGTAACGAGGCTTCAAAAATAGAATGACCTTATAGGATTAGATGACTTTCCATGGTATAGAGTAGGAGTGTCGCACAGATCTCTTGCAGTCTACAGCACTCCCTAATTGGCAAATATTTAACAAAATAAATAAATGCATAATACAACATAAATAATATTGCATTTTAAAACCAAGTGAACCTGCAGCTTATATTGATCCTTATCTGTGGTTTAGTTGTCCCATTTCTGTTTGAATTTGGTATTGCTGGTATAGAAAGTCCCAAGAGTCATGAGAGTCTGGTGAGAAAAGAAGACATAGCTAGCATGTGAACTTTCCTTAAAATGGAGTTTCTGGGGGCAGCTGGGTAGCTCAGTGGAGTGAGAGTCAGGCCTAGAGACAGGAGGTCCTAGGTTCAAACCCGGCCTCAGCCACTTCCCAGCTGTGTGACCCTGGGCAAGTCACTTGACCCCCATTGCCCACCCTTACCAATCTTCCACCTATGAGACAATACACCGAAGTACAAGGGTTTAAAAAAAAAAATGGAGTTTCTGGGATGAGATAACCAGAGTTCCCAGGAGTTTTTCTAAGAAAAAGGAGTTGTAGGTTCAGTTTACTTATGGCATGAGGGGTCTAGGGACAGAGTGATCTTTCAGTGTGAAGAGACTCTGTTTAAAGTTAGGCTTACTCTTCACACGACAAAACTTAAAGAGGAAGAAGAATGCCTGTTGTTCAAACTGTGGTATGCAGTTGGATGATATATAGAATTTATCCATTATTATATTTATCTGGGACAGACTGGTAAACAGACAACAAACATGACCCAGAGTGGAATAGAGAGTCTAGATGGCTGGATTACTTTTGAGAAGTTGTACAGAGTTGTTAAAAAACTAGACATTTCCCCCTCAGACAAAGATCCAGCTATTTTTACACCAGTATTCTACCAGTGATTTTTGTGATTGATGGAATATTACATTTTCTTTTTTTTTTTTTAAACCCTTACCTTCCTGTCTTGGAGTCAATACTGTCTATTGGCTCCAAGACAGAAGAGTGGAAAGGGTAGGCAATGGGGGTCAAGTGACTTGCCCAGGGTGACACAGCTGGGAAGTATCTGAGGCCAGATTTGGAACCTAGGACCTCCCATCTCTAGGCCTGGCTCTCAATCCATTGAGCTACCCAGCTGCCCCCAGAATATTACAGTTTCTGAAGACTTGTAGATAAGAATTACTCAAAAGGCAATGCAGAAGTGGTACAAGTAATTGTGAGCAGGCTGAAAGGTATTACAAATGAGAATTTGTGCAGGGAAAATGGTGTGAAGAATGTCATTAAACAAAAATATAATTGAAAGAAACATTGGATTACTCACATGGAAAAAGCAAGGAACAACTAAAGGAGAGCCCTATGTTTTCCACTGGAATACATGCAGTGTAAGACCCATCCTCCCCTTTGGCTCATTACTCAGTCAAGTCCTACTTTCTTAACACTTGGAGTCTCTCCAAGATAATGGAGTATAGGTAGAAAGAAATTGTTCCTTCCTCATCTCCAACTTTAGGTATTGTGTTTTGACTTAATGGCAGAGCCATTGGTTTCTGACCCACTACCTTCAGCTAGATCAGTGGTTCCCAAACTTTTTTGGCCTACCGCCCCCTTTCCAGAAAAAATATTACTCAGTGCCCCCTGTCACATACTATCACTGCCCCCTTACAGTTATTCACCGCCCCAAAATGTACCTGTGGCCATCACCGCCCCCCTGGATCGCTGCAGCACCCACCAGAGGGTGGTGGCGCACACTTTGGGAATCACTGAGCTAGGTGAGTATCTTCATTTGCTTTTCCCCCTAATCTTGAATGCTATTCTTCTGCCTTACAATTGTGATGAGATTATGTAGCTCAAAAAAGTGGGGTAGGTACCTTCATTTGTTTTCTGGTCAAAGTCTTTCTTTTTGATGTTTCTCATATTGTTAATTTTCGTTTTGGGGGCTTCGGTGTTAGGGTAATATGGGAACTTTTGAAGAGATTTGTTAAGATAATATATGGGGAAGTGTGTTGGTGGGATTATACACTTAAAACACTGAATCAAACCAAATAACTTTTTTTAGACTTTTTGATTTGAATTGAAAGACTGGAATGGATGATACCCTCCATCTCTTTTTTACACAGATCTGACCCAATAATTCACTTGTTCAAGAAACATCAGTGTAAAGCCACTCACAGTGGCTTCAAACTCTTTCTAAACCGATTTAACATGACTCCTCATGTACTCTTATGTCTCAGATTTTCTTACTTGGTGTTCTCTAAATGTGACAGTCCATTTACTGCCTCTGTGGCTGTTTTTTATAGCTAGAATACTTAACGTTTTCACCTCAGTCTCTTAGAATCCCTAACTTATATTAGGATGGAGCTCAAATTCTTCAATTGCCTGCCCCTCTCTCTGCATTTTATCTTGGCCAGCACCAAAACTTCATGTTTCAATTTGTATATCAAGTCCATTTACTTCTCTGCCAGGAGGTTGGCTGTCTAAATCATCAGTCCTTTGGAATCATGGTTGATAAGAGTTCTTAAGTCTTTCAAAATTGTTCATTTTTATGACATTGATTTTATAGTATAGATCAGTGATTCCAAAAGTGGGAGCTACCGCCCCCTGGTGGGTGCTGCAGTGATCTGGGGGGGATTGGTGATGGCCACAGGTGCATTTATCTTTCCTATTAATTGCTATTAAAATAAAAAAAAATATTAATTTCCAGGGGGCTAAGTAATATTTTTTCTGGAAAGGGGGCGGTAGGCCAAAAAAGTTTGGCAACCACTGGTATAGATTATTCTCCTGGTTCTGCTTTTTTTGCTTTGTTATCAGTTCAAAGGAAAGTTCAAGTGATACCAGTTCTTCTTACCACTCCCTTATTCCTGTAGAGTTCTAAATTCACTCCCTAATTATATGAGATATTTCTTCCCCTCATTCTTTTTATTTCCTCAGTGAATCCTTTACTACCCTCCCCCTCCCCTTACTTCTTTTAAGATAATCCAAACATAATGAAAATCATTCCCAAGTAATACTTCCTCTATGATCCCTGATTAAATTATATTCCTTAGGGCATCTCCTTGGTCTAAGATTGGTTTTGGTCATCCCTTTGCTGCTGGTTTTGCTCTGGGACTTGGCCACTGGGAACTGAATCTCTGATTCCAGACCACCCATTCCATCATTCCTGCCTTTGTCACTTACCTCTATTTTTTAAAAACCATTACCTTCTGTCACAGAATTGGTACTAAATATTGGTTTTAAGGAAGAAGAGCAGTAAAAGCGAGGCAGTATATTAAGTAGACAATAAGAGTCACACAGGAAGTGTCAGAGGTCAAATTTGAACCCAGGACCTCCCATCTTTAGGCCTGGCTTTCTATTCACTGAGTCACTTAGCTGCCCTGCCATTTAACTTTTAGATCAAATTTGTGGTATTGCCTGGAGAAATAACCCACTGTATTTTTTTTCTTTGCTTTTTCTACTACTTGGTCTAGTGTTCTTCAATCATTGCTATAGTAGTTGTAAGGGTAGCTAGGCCATACTATTTTCTATCATTTTGCCATCTCACAACCCCTCCAAACTCCCCCTCCCCCCAATTACTTTGTATATATATTTACCTGTTTTTGTATATGTTTACCCCTCTTCCCCCCAACACACACAGTATTTAAGGGAGGAACTGCTTTATTTTTTTCTTTTGTATCCTCAGAACCTAGCATAGAGTTTGGCACATCATTTGAAACTTTGTATTTTTTTTAATATAATTTGATACTTAATAATTTTTTTAAAAATTCTCTTACCTTCAGCCTTAGTATCAATCCTAAGGCAACAGAGCAGCAAACCCAGGCAATCAGGGTTAAATGACTTGCCTTTCACAGCTAGGAATTATGCCTGAGATCATATTTGAAACTAGGTCCTCCTAACTCCATACTTGGTACTCTATCCGATGTTCTATGTAGCTACCCCTAAATGTTTGTTGTTTTTTTATTTGAATTGGTGAAGTGTAATCTGGGGAGCAGAGTCCCAACTTGGAGAAAGTTATTTCTCAGCTTTTAGTTTTGGTGGAGGTGCTGCTATTAAACCGTGAATGACTCATAATATGAAATTAAGAAATTTAATAACCCTTGAAAGTGTTTTAACTGGATTGTGCCCAAACAGGAAAACCAGAATCAGGGAGCTTGGTGATTTTGATCATGACAGGCACTGTAGTTTAGAAAGAAATTGTCCATGCTTTGCATATGTAGATATCTGCAACATGTGTTACTTCAGAATTAATGCTAAGAATAGGTTTTTCTTAAAAGTAGTTACCTGTGTTGTCCAAATTGGGGGAAACCAAGAAGGTTGTTGGATATTTTATGTTATTTTGTTTAGACAGTAGATAAATTTGGAGTACAGATCAAGAGAAGATTGAAAAAAAACCCTAACAACCTAGCACTGGTGATCTGTCTGTGATGTGAAGATAGAATTATCTCTCCCTTTGTCTATTTTTAGTTAATTAATTCAAGAACTTAAAGTACTCTTACTTAGTAGCTAGCTAACCATTAGGTAAGAGAGTTCACAAATTACTGACTAGTTCATACCTCCAAAAGGCCATAAGCACTGGGCAGTGCTAGGCAAATTGAAAGACTGCAATTGGTTTCTGTGAAAGGGGGAGAGACAGGAAATGATGTGGGGAAAAAAAGGTTATAAAAGAAGAGACCAACATGGTCTGGGCTCTCTTTCCTTCCTTGGTTTTTGGAAAGACTGATTCCTCGGAGAGATTCTTCCCTTGGATTCTGTGTCTGTGAGTAGAGCTGAAGAGACACACTTTTCCTTGGAGTCATTCTGCATTGGTGGAACTCTGGCTGAAGATACCACCGGGACTTCTGGCTGAGAACTACTGGGAAATCCACGTGGAATTGGGACTTGGGGAAGCCCCTGTTGGGGGCTGAGCCAGACTTCACTGGAGCAGCACTTAGGGCTGGTAGGCTAGAATCAGGCTTTGTCTCCTTCCTATATTTCCTACTTTCACTATCTCTACCTAGTAAATAAAAGCTGCAAACAGTCATTTTGACTTAGGGGCTAATATTTTATAATTGTCGAACACAATATTATTTTTTAATTCTCATACTAAGTCACAACCTAAATTTAATTGTTACAACGGGTAAGAAAGTTCTTTTGGTGATTTGTTTAAAGTTCTCTATAATTCTCTCTTTTGTTGAATTCCTTTAAAGCTAAATTCATCAGATGCTTATTTAAAATTACTATACACTTTTGCTATGGCCAAAAAATTAGTTGATGTGTAAATTTTTCAGGATAAGTGTCTCTATTTAGCAGGACATCTTAAATATAGTCTGTCGTTGGGCCTGTATTATTATTGGACAGGCACTGGTTGGACTGGATTCCAAATTGAGTAGAAGTATCTCAGGATGAATTTCAGTGGAGAAATTGTGCAATGCTCTGAAAGATTCCAGATTGGCTACTATAACCAAAAAAGCTTATTTCATTAAAATCAATATTTTTCTGATTATACATGGAACTCCGAGTTTTTAAAGAATCAAAATTCTATCTAACCCATAGGGCATTGGAAGGTTGGGTGTAAGGTAGTATAGCATCTACCAAAAATGGTTAACATATGATTTCACATAACTGACAAAAAAAATCACACACCAGAAAACCAGAAAACATCTTGTGTTTGATGATTATGTGGTAAAAATTAATGGCTGATTAGGTGGTAAAAATTAAACACAACAGATACACAGTCCAAGTGGCATATTCTTAGCCAAGAGTTTTTAAAAATTAAAAAAAATTTTTTTTAGATGAGGCCTTAGCTTTATTGGTAGGATTTTAAATGGAAAGATGTAAATAAGATGTAAATAAGTATCATATAAGAGGAGAGGATAGGGGGTTGGGGTTCATAGAATCATAACTTTAGATTTGGGAGAGACCTTAGAGTCCAGGAGTTCTTAACCTTTTTTTAATGTGTGTCATGGTTTGGCAGTCAGGTGAACCTCATAGGCCCCTCCTCTGAATAATGTTTGTTGCCTACATTCATGATTGAAAGGATATACTGAATTTAAAGGATAATGGATATAAAAGATGTAATTTTTTCCCCATCCATGTTCATGGACTTTAGAAGTCTCAGGTTAAGAAGCTCTTAATCTAGTCCAGCTCTCTAGATTATTTTTTGTTACTTTTCAGTATTTTACTTTTTAAAATTAAAAATCATTGATTTTCTCTTTCCCAGCTCACTCAATGGAAAAAGAAAATAAAACACTTTTTAACAAATATAGATAGTCAAGTAAATCAAATTTCTGTGTTAACCATATCCAAAAATGTATGTTTAATTCTGCATCTTGAGTTCCTCACCCTTCTCTGAGGAAAGTAGGTAGCATGGTTTAGCATGAGTCTATTCATGCTGAACCATGGAGATTTGCATTTATATGAGTTGGTCACTGCATTTATAAGAGTTCTTTCCTCTTTTAAAGTTGTTTGTTTTCACACTGTTGTTATATAAATTGTTCTCTTAGTTCTGCTTACTTACTAGTTGAAGCAAGTTTTCCCAAGTTTCCATGAAACTATTTTGTCATCTCTTGTGGCACATTACTATTCTATTCTATTCTATTCATATACTATGGTTTGTTCAGGCATTTCCTTAGTTTCTAGTTCTTTGTCACCACAAAAAAGAACCTATATAAATATTTTTGTAGTTAGAGATACTTTTCTTCTTTAAATTTTTTGGGGAAATATACATAGTAGTGTTATCATTACTAGTCAAAAGAAACACACAGATTAGTTACTTTTTTTGGGGGGGGATAGTTCCAAAATGTTGTCCAGAATGGCTAGACTATTTCACAGGCCCAGAAATTGTTCATTAATGTACTTGTTTTCCTGCATCTTCTTCAACATTTGCCATTTTGATTTTTCTTATCTTTGCCAACCTAATGGGACTGAGGCGGGACCTAAGAGTTGTATTAATCTTTGTTTTTATAATTAATAGTGATTTTGGTGCATTTTTTTGTATGTCTGTTAATAGTTTGGATATCTTCCTTTGAAAACTTCCCATTTATCTCCTTTATATATCAAGTGAGGAATGGTTCTTATTCTTATAAATTTAAATCAGTTCCTTATTATTGTTTTTGAGTTCTGTCTGACTCCTTCCCATTTGGGTTTTTTCTTGGTAAAGATAATGTAATAGTTTGCTATTTCCTTTTTTAGCTCATTTTACAGATGAGGAAACTGGTTTTAAGTGACTTGCCCAGGATCACACCTTTAGTTTGAACTTGGAAAGTTCAATCTTCCTGATGCCCAGCACTCTTTTTCCCCTGGGCCACCTAGCTGCCCTTCAATTCCTTATACATCTTGGAACTGAGACCTTTTTATGCAGTGATTTTATTTTTATCAATTTGAATCCATTCCTTTATATCTTGAGAATGTGACCTTTATCAGAACAATTTGCTGCAAAGCTTTTTTCTCCCTTAGTTGTTGGCTTCTTAATTTTAATTGCATTGGGTTTATACAAAAGCCTTTTTATTTTGTGTAATCATAATTATCCATCTTATTTAATGCAATCCTCTTTTTTGGGCATAAATCATTCTTTGTCTGGAGATATAATAGAATTTTCTTCCTTGTTCTTCTAATTTGTTTATAAATCTGACTTTTTATGTCTTCATATTGTATCTACTTAAAGTTAGGTTTATGGTGTGAAGTTTCTGTCTTAATCTATTTCTGTTAAATTATTTTCTGGTTTCCATAGCAGTTTGTGTCAAATAGAACTTTCTTGTATCAGTAGTTGGAGACTTAAGGCTTATAGAACATGATCCTACAAAATTCGTTTGTTTTTGTGTTATATACCTAATCTGTTCTACAGATCAACTTTTCTTTTTTAACTAGTTGCAAGGTTTTTTTTTTTTTTTTTTTTTTTTTTTTTTTTTTTTTTTTTTTTTATGTAAACCATTACCTTTTGCCTTAGAATCAATACTGTGTATTGGTTCCAAGGCAGAAGAGTGGTAAGGGTTAGGCCAGTGATGGCAAACCTTTTAGCAATGGAGTGCTGGGCCCTGCTCCCACCACCTTAGACGAAGTGCTGTGCCCACCTACCCCTAGAGATTGAGTGTTCCCCTTACCACATGCTGGGTGCACTCCCCCCTGCACCCCTCTACCCCCCACAGTGGAGGGAGAAAGTGCTCCCATTGGGCTACTGGATAGAGGGATGGGTGAAGTAAGGAATGTTTTCATCTAGTGTAGAGAGGAGGAGGATAGTAGTCTAAGCTCTCTGCTCCCCTCTAGCTCTGCTGACTGTGAGCCACCCACCTTATACCCTGTGTACTCCATTTGGGTTGCTGGGCAGAGAGTCATGGGATGTGAAAAAATGTCATCATGTGCGGTGGAGAGGGGGGAAAGGAACAGCTCCTCCTGAGGCCCTCTGCTTTTATAGTAACAAACTCTGGGGGTGGGGTGTGGTGGGGGGGAAGAAGGAGAGTGGCCAAGAGCCCACAGAGAATATTCTGTGTGCCATCTTTGGCACTCGTACCATAAGTTCGCCATCACTGGGACAGGCAATGGGGTTAAGTGACTTGCCCAGGATTACACAGCTAGGAAGTGTCCAAGGCCAGGCTTGACCCTTGGACCTCCTGTCTCTAGGTCTGGCTCTAATACACTGAGCGACTCAGATGCCCCCAGCAAATTGTTTTGATGATTACTGTGCTTTGCAGTATAGTTTGAGATCTCGTACTAGGTCCCCTTCTTTCCTGATTATTTTCATCATTTCCTTTGTGATTCCTGACCTTTCTAGTCCTCTGGATGAATTTTGTAATTATTTTTATTTTTCTTAATAATTTTATTGGCATGGCACTAAAAATGAAATTAAATAAGGTAATATTTTCATTGTTATGCTAATGGAACAGCCTGCCTATGAGTCATTACTATTCTGCATATTTCTTAAGAATATCTTTATCTCCATAAATAAAATTTTATAGAATTTATAGAATACCAAGTGTTTTCAAAATCTGTGGTTATTTTTTATTTTTATTTTTTAAAAACCCTTACCTTCCGTCTTGGAGTCAATACTGTGTATTGGATCCAAGGCAGAAGAGTGGTAAGGGTAGGCAATGGGGGTCAAGTGACTTGCCCAGGGTCACATAGCTGGGAAGTGTCTGAGACCAGATTTGAACCTAGGACCTCTCGTCTCCAGGCCTGACTCTCAATCCACTGAGCTACCCAGCTGCCCCACTGTGGTTATTTTTTAAATGAAGTTTTTCTTTCTATCTTTTCCTGCCAGATTTTTTGGATAAAGCTGATGATTTACATGGATTTTTTTTAAATCCTGCATCTTTGATGAAATTATATTTTCAGTTAATTTTTTTAGTTGACTCTTTTATGGTTTCATAAGGAAACTATCAATTTACAAAAAAGAGATTACTTGCTTTCTCTTTGCTAGTGATTATTTGCTTGATCAATTATTTTTTTTACCACTATTTAGAATTTAGGGCTAATTGGCTTTAAATGGAACCAGCATATTACAGTACTTTTAAAACTTCTTTGTGTCAGAAGTTCCATCATGGACCTAGTATTTTTGGTGCAATTTCATGTAAAACTGGAAAAATATACCTCACAAAATCATAGCATCTCAAAGGGAAGAGACCTCAAAGTAATCCAACACCTCTGAATAAGAATCACCTTTATAATATACCTGTATATATTGTAGTGATCAGTCTTTCCTTTAAGTAAGATGAGAGGGAAGAGAGAACCACTACTTTTTGTCTGCCAATTCTTGTTTTGAATGACCATAATTCTGAGGTTTCCAACCTTTTTCTGTCCTTGTATCCCTTTACTTTCGATAAACTTTGACATATTTCCTATTCAGTATAAAGAATAAACAAATCCTAGGGTTTACTTTGTATATGTATTTAAATAGCAGAGATTAATTTTTCATAAGTAAAATTTTCTTTTGGTATATCATATTTTTAGTATCATAAAGTTGTTAAATCAGATCATGATCATATTAATTAGTTAGACTTGATTCTGCTTCTTGTTTTCTAGATATTTTTATTTTCAGTATTGTTTCTAAAAGAGAGCTCACATGTCACGTTTAACTTCCAGTTTGTTTCTTGATTTGGATTAAGAACAGGAGAGAAAATTCTGATTCACAGAGATAAGTTGTTATAAATAGAATTAAAGGTTTGTGAGCACATTTAGTAAGAATGAAATATGCTTTTACAAGGGTACATAAAAATAATTGTGGCTTCATTACCTAGAAAATGATTTAAAGTTTCTGGTTATTGTGGTTATCATTTAGTTTGTCTTTAGCTGGGTTTTTGTGGTTAATTTATGCCCCTCCCCCCTTAATATGAAGAGAATTTTGTATCTAACCCTCATTCATTTCATTTTGGTCTGTAGGACTATTTTTAAAAAAAAAACTTAGACATATTCTAATCCTTCACTTTTCTACCCTACCTCTACCTCCTTACCATTCTCCATCAAATCCACATTTTTTCCCCCCTAACATTACTACTTTTTGGAATATTTTTCTAAAATGACATAATTACTAAATATTCCTTTCTGTCAACCTTCTTGAACCTATAACGGTACTCATATCTTAGGGGAATGATTGCTCTAATCATTAGGGTTAACAATTAATGTAATAATTCTTGTTTATACATACTATTACTTTGTTTTGGAAAGGGTAATCCATAGCTTGCCTTGGCCCTACCTATAGCCTCCCGAAACTGCAGAACAGGGAAAAAGAGGCCATGGTTGGCCATCTTCTGGTCTATTCTTTGAACATTTTCAGAAAATCCTCCCTTATTCCTATACCTTAATTTTGGTCTTGTTCTTTGATTAAACTATTACCTTACAGCAACATGGTATCTTTTAAAGTCATTCAGTCCACTATTGTTGTTATTCAGTTTCAGTTATGTCCAACTCTTTGTGACCCCATTTGAGGTTTTTTGGGCAAAGATACTATAATGTGGTTTGTCATTTACTTCTGTAGCTCATTTTATAGATGAGGAAAAACCAAGGAAATTGTTTTCAGTTGATAGCTTTCTTTTGGACAATTAGCATAAATCATTTATCTTGAGGAAAGAGAAATTTTGAAGATGGTACAATATGGGGGAAAGAATTATTTTGGTCATCTGGAAAAAGTTGGGAGGAAGTCCAAGTAGTTAGGAGTATGTAGAAGGGAATCTGTAGGTTTGCCAAGGATCTAAGAAAGATATTTTTAAATGATCAGTGTGAAGACCACAGTTTCTAGTTTTGTTGCCTGAAAGTGAACTGAAAAGTTATTTACTTAGAATTATGCCTAAGGTAGAAAAACAAAAATATACTTTCACATGACATATTATCTAAAGTAATTAGTACTTAATAAAATTAAATTACTTTGTTGTACTTTTGGGAAGAGGCTTATAGAAGAATACAGTGACTAATTAAACATAATTTAAGGTTTTGACATTCTAATTTAAATTTGTCAACTTTTTTTTTTTTGACAATTCTCAGTTTTGCTAAGTAAGATCTCCTTTTAAATGTGTATAACATTTCTGTTAACCTGAGGAGCAAAAATCTTTCTCTAAATCGTGAGAAATTGTAATTATTATAAATTTTTAAAAAATTATTTTGAATTTCACTGAAGAGCTTTTATCATGATGGTGAATCTTGAGGAAATGTGTTAGAATGGCTATCGTATTCTTAGAGTATTTCAAGGGATTTTATTTTTTACCTTAAGTTCTACTATTTCTTACCAAGTAAATTTACAGAAGGGAAGATCATATCAATTTATATAACTAAAACAACCATTGTATTTAAGCCATGAAAGTTATCAAACATTTTACTGTTTTTTTTTAAAGCAAATTTTTGATGTAAGATGGAAAGGGGTATAAATGTGTATTATGTGTATATTATACATATATATATATATATATATTTTTTTTTTTTTATTGACCTGACTATAAATTATACTTTTCTTTTTTAAACCAAATATGGTTAGTAGCATGTATGATCATAGACAATAGCTAAAGCCCTTCTTGTCTCCCCAGGAATGATTATTCCTCACCCAGTCCCACCCCTGACATATTGGACAACTTTCTTACTTAACTTTGAATCTGTGTTCTGGCTTCTAAGTCCCCTAGATAAGGGGATCATACTGCCACCAAGTAAAAGTTCTCTCTTTTCCTTCCTTTCCTACATCCTGGAATCTAGAGGGACTTATGGCCCTTATGCTTATAGGAAGCTGTGTTGTGCATTGAAAAGAGTATTTTAATTTCTAGTCAAAGGACTTGGGTATGAATGCTGACCTTACTTCTTTATAACTTTAGGCAAATGACTTTACCGTTCTGGGACTTCGTTTTCTCATCTATAAATGAGGACATTGGCTTATATGACCTCTAAGGTTGCTTGATCCTGTGTTCCCTCTAAATTTTGTTGAGTGTCTTAGGCTACACCATGATACTTGTAAAGTGACTCTGGAGGTCTGTGTTCTGAACAGAATAGTATTTGGCATAGGGAATGGGATTGGGAAAGGGAGAGGATAGGTTTGCTGAATTATACAATAGCAGTGGCATTTTGATTAAAGTATATGTATTGATCTTTTTGTGGGTTGACAAGGCAAATGAGTGATCCAAGTGTGTGGATTTTTTGTCAGTTAGGTTATTCCTATTTAAATTCTAAGTATTTATGGTTTCCAAAATAATGTCCTTCTGGACTGTGTCTTAGAGTTCTCAGAGAGCCTGAGTTTTATCCCATACTGGGGATGGTCAGTGAGAGATGAGTTTTGAAGGAAAGAGGGGAGAAGTTTTTATAGTCAATCCTGACTATCTGTATATATGACCCTTCCCCATATAACATAATTTTTTTACTTGATTAAATTCAGCAAATATACTAAGCAACTACAATATGCCATGTATTGTGCTATGTTCTAGGGATACTCAGTCAATTAATAAATATTTAGCATCTGCTGTGTACCAGGTACTGTGTTACAAAAGTGAGGATAAATAATTGTATTTTAGATTTGTGAAACAATTTGATTTGAGGGAATGTTTTGTTTGGAAAACTAACAGAAAGGTTTGACCAAAAGATTTATTGAGGGAAGAGAAAGAAATAATATAACTGGAAATACACATGGGAGTTAGATTGTAGAGGGCTTTTATATGTGCCAGATTGAAGAGTTTGTATTTTATTTCTAGAAACAGTAGGGAGCTGTTGAAGATTTTTTTTTTTTTGTAAGAGGGTGATATAATCACAGATATTCTATTCTTAGCTTGCATATATTATGGGATGTAGTAGGGTTTCTTCCATTAAAGATTTGAAATAAAGCCAGACCTAGAATATAATAATTTCTTTTCTGCTAGATTTTGTGGTGGAAAATTTTCTTCATTGTCATGTAAAGTCATCATGTGTTTTAGCATGAACTTAAATATCTTAGGTTAAAAAAAAAACTTTCATATTTCAAAGTCCTACTTCTCACATAAGATAACCTCTACAATGCTTTGCAAATCTTAAAGCTCTCTATAAATTGTAGCTATTATTATAATTTGCTATGGTGCTTATATTTTTGCTTGACATGTTTATTTTCTTTGTAAAAATACGTTCTATGAGTTAGGTCAATGTTTTTTTTTTTTGTTTGAAATTTAATTTTATGTAATTCTGCTAAGTCCTTATTGTGGTTTAGAGGTATTCCTGGATTCCTAAAGGTTATGCCAATGTAGTATCAGTTCTGGCAGATACTTCCATGCTAGACATGCTTTGAATATCCTTACTTAATATAGAGAAGCTCATCACCAGAATTCTGGTCACGTGGGGATGAATTCTTTAGCCCTGGCCACCCACAAAATTTCCCTCAATCATGTGTAACTTCTTTTGCTTTGATGATGATAGAGTGATGGAAAAAGAGTTAGAAGATGCTAAGAATCACAGTTTTTAGATTGTCTATAAACTTTAAATTGTATATTGGTACCCTAAAATGAGAGTTTCTCATTTAGTGACCAGTGAGTGGTTATATTGCTAGAAAAGCTGAATCGTATGTTCTTGATATTGTCACAATAAATAAAATTAGAAAATTAGAATAAAGAAGTAGTAGCTAAATGGATAGATAACCTATCCTTATTTATTTGGGGGCCAAGAAAGGAGTTGATAGTTTTGTCATATGCCCAGATACAAATGTCTGTTTGATTGTATTATGTTGAAATATTTGTGTTGATTATACTTATAAAAAATCAAAATAACTTTCTTATGCATAAACATTGGTTGCTAAGAATGAAGAATAATATATCTTCCACATTAAATTAGCATACATTTGGAAACTTGGTGACTTAAAGAAAAACTTAGAGAAAAGGGAGAATAGTGAGATATGTTGGAAGACATTTCTTCTGGAGGCATAAGAATAGTTAAAGAATTTAAAATTACACAGCTTCATAACATTATATCATGGACACTTCGAGAATGAGCACCAAGTCCACTCCATTCCAATAAACAGTTCTATCAAGCACCTATATATCAGGCACTCTGCTAAGCCCTAGGGCCACTATTAAAATAAAAGGCAGTACCTGCCTAAAAGGCATTATAATCTAATGCAGGTAGACAACACACAAAAGGAATCAGGAAACAAGGGCGGAAGACCCAGGTACCCCACTCAGGTCACATCTTGTTCAGTGGAGTTGAAACCAGACAGGGCACAGATGCAGAGTGAAGACAGCAGGAAAGTCCAGTTCTGACCTCTATAAAGGAAGGCATTGGATGAAGTTTGTTATTCCAGGCCTCCTATTAGAGGGGAAATTGTCAGGAAAAGATTAATTGATAAAAATTGATTAAAAGATTAATTGATGAGAGTTACCAAATCAGCTATAATTTGTATATTCAGACCAATGACTTGACAGAGCAAAGGTCAGTAATGATAAAACACTAGAAGTAATAATAATAGAAAGAATTTGTTGTATAATCGAAATGACTCAATCAACATGATTTTAAATTTATGAATTTAAAATAAGTAAATAGATAATGAGGAATGGAAAATTAAAATTGCCACCAATTACAATAATGTTATGTGGAAATTTAACCATTATATATCAGTACATATACAGCAAAAAGATTAGGAAAACCTGGAAACTGCTTTAGTAAACACTTGCCTTACTTAGCAATAGAGATTGAAATTAGACCTTTGATTTCATTGATAATGGGAGTTAATGGTAAGGAACTTCCTTTGAGAATGCAAGTCAGAACCTTTTACAGTTATCTAAGACTTGGTTAAATGGCTTGCCTAGGGCCAAGAAACTAGGATAGGTCAAAGATAGGACATGAACTCGAGGCTTCCTAATTATAAGTCTAGCTTTTTAACCATTATTCCACATAGATTTACTTGTCAAGTAGGAAAGAGTGTGTGGTCAAAGGAAACACAGGCATAAAATAAAAATTAATTTGTAACATTTTAGTAAGGTTGATGGTTACTTATGACCATATTATCTCAGAATAGAACAAAGTAGTAGTTAGTAAAACCAGTTTCAAAGTTGTGGCAAGAGAGCTAACTTTAAAAAAATTTCAAAGAAATAAAAAGGTTTAAAGTTGGACAAAAGTAAACAGAAGAAAAGTAGAAGAGATCTGCCAAGGTCTTTACAAAAATTTTTAAGCATCAAGGACAGTAGAACCACCCTATTTGGACTCTGCAGAGGAGGTAGACATGGCACTAAAGAGAGGGAAAACAGGAAAAGCAACGAGATAGCTGAGTGTATTTAGAGAAGGTATGTGCTGAAGTGTACAAAATAGGGAGAGATCAAGGGTAAAGTAGGGGAAAATACTGAAAGCATAGTTAAAATATCAGACCAAACATTCCCACATCTAAATCCATAAGACCTAGAATACACCAGCTACTGTTCTATACTCATAACTTTTCCAAAATCTTTATTTAGAGCATCCTTAGTGTGGGTATTATTAGGAAACAACCAGGCTTTCACAAATGATATTCATTAATAGACCACATCTTTACTGTTTCATTGTTTACTAAAAGATGTAAAGAATACAGGATCCTCCTGTGTTTAGTGTTTGTGTGATATGAAAAAGCATTAAATTCAGTGGAGCATAATTCTGCCTTAAAGGTCCTCTTTCAACAAAGTAGCTCCCAAATATATATTAGAAATATTCAAGGTTCCTTCAAAGATTTAACAAGATAAATGACTTTCATTGAGTTTCTGATTTCAACCATCAGGTAAGTTATATAAGACAGTTTGAGATGTATGCTTGCCACAGGTGTTAGAAGAGATGCATTATAGAGCTGAAGAGCCTTTATGTGACAAGGTTCTCCAGATGCTCCTATTTGTAAATCACATTGTGTTGTTTACATTTAGCCCTGGCAAGTGTTGCCTGGTTTCCTTCTGAAAGACATTTATAACTATTCAAAAGAATGTGGGATAAGTATCCACAATGGAAAGGTCAAATGAATGAAGCGTATCTATTGTCCAGATTATAACATGCATTTGCATCAGTGTGACTTGTGTCTCCTTTCATTTAATGTTGATTAATAGTAACAGTATTTTTCTAGAGTAGGTTAAGATTTGCAAAGCACTTTATAGGTTATATCATTTGATACTCAGAACAATTCTTTGAAGCAAGCTGCCTATTTTGCAGATAGGGAAACTGAGACTGAGAGAGATTGAGTGACTTGCCCAGGGTTACATAGCTGGTAAATGCCTGACCTCAAATTCTTCCTAATATCTTCCTAATTCCTAATCTAGCTCTCGATCTACTCTGCCATTCAATTGCCTGGTATTTGGCTAATTTTCTGTAATTATTTTGTGTATGTGCATGTATGTGTGCATGTTTTCACAGTGATTCTGACATATAATGATTGTGTGGCCCTGGACAAAACATTTCCCTTTCGGTGCTCTGGGCAGAGTGAGAAATTATAAAACTAGAAATTGCCAAGAAGGTGCTAATCTGCTTTCTTGAAGAAGTTTACTCATTGAACAATTTGTTATACCATTATAATCACGGTCCCTATCCATCTTGGTACACACATAAGTATGTATATGTGTCTATGTAGTGCCTTTTAAATATATCTTATTTTAGGAGTATTTATATTCAGGGGGCAGTTTGAATCTTTATTCTATATCTTTTCCTTAATAGAATAATTTCAAATGTAAATATAAAAGAATCTCAGAATTTCAAGGAATTTCATAGGCTATCTATGTCTAGTTCTATCATAACAGAATAAGAATGCCCTCTACAACATACTCAACATATAGTCTTTTGGAAACCTGAATGGTGGGGGAACCCACTCCTAAGACAGTATGTTTTATTTTTGAATAGCTGTACCTGTTAGGAAGATTTCCTGAAAATCTGTCTCTTTAAATTGTTATACCTAGTCCTCTGGGGTCTAGAAGAATAACTATTTGTTCTTCCACTTGGTAGTTCTTCAAATTCTTTTCATTTCATTTCATTGATCAAGACTTGAAGGATAGAACCACTATAATGACCTATCTCCTGTTTCTGAACCTTTGCACACGTTTTCAGTCTCTGGAATGCATTTCTTTCTCACTTCAACCTCTCAAAGCTCAGTTGAACATAAAACTGTTCCTGATCTTCCAAGCTACTAGTATCTTCCCCCAAATCACCTTGTATTTATTTTGTATCTATTTATATATGTACATGTTATTTCCCTTGGTTGTGATAACAATTTTGAGGACAAGGACTAGTGTTTGGCGCCTTTTAAGTGCTTAATACATGTATGTTGAGTAACTGATTTAGAGCAGGAAGGAAAGAGATTATATAGCCCATATATCTTTTTTTTACAGTTGAGGAAATGAGGCCCAGAGACTCATTTAAGTGATTTGCCTATTGATACACAGGTGGCAGAGCCTGCATTTCTCATGCAGGAATTCTCCAAATCCAGAGCTGTTTCACTATTATATATCTCATCTTTTTAGTGTCATGTATGTCCTTAATGATTTCATTTGCCATTTGTCCTGCAGAAGTTATCATTGATAATATGCTGAAACCTCTTTCTTTGTCAAATGGTTTTTTCATTGCCTTTACTTTTACTTACTTATTCTGTGATTTGCTGATAATGGGATTTCAGCAACTTGTAGGGATAGAAATTAATTTCTGGCTCTTTTTTCATTGAATATATGAAATATCAATGGGATAATTTTGAATACCTATTTGCTATGGGCATACATACATATACATATATATATGTGTATATATATATATATGTAAAGGAAATTAGTCATTCCTGAGTAGTTTTTGAAAGAGAATTGGCCATCTAAATTATTTTTAGAAACAAGCAGACAGAATAAATAAATATTTAAAATTTATTAAAATTTGTTAATTTGAGGTTCTATTTATGGTATAAAAGAGTTAACTATTTTTTCATGTATACTTTTTTTGAGGGTCCTTATAATCAGCATTTACACTAAATTTATAGTCATTTAGAGCATAAAGATAAAATTTTTAAATGACTGTAGAAGTTTATAATTCTATCTTTTATTCATGGCAGATTATTTAAGATATCTATAATTTATTTGATGGCATACACCAGTTTCCAATTATAGCACCTCTATGGGAAAGTGGTACTCACTTTATGATTATTAACCTAATGAAGGTTTTCAGGAAATACCTTATAGTTAAAAGGAAGAATTGCTTAGTTATTGCTTCAGTCGGATGGTTTAACTATTAGACTGTAAATGTTAAGTGCTCAGATTGCCTTTTACCTTTGTATTCTCTGTGCTTGGCATGTAGTATTTTTGTTTGATTTAGCTGTTATTTCATAGTTCTGAGTAGACTGTCAAAGATTTTTATACTTATGTTAGAAGTTTGTTTTCATTATATGTCAGAATTGCATCTGCAACTCTTGGTGAGGTACAGTTAAAATTGAAAAAGAAAAGACCTTAGGAAAAGATGAGATGTGAGATGCCTGGATGATAAGATTAAGTAGCATCATTATCTTAACACTTTTTTGTTCTGCAAGCTTCAAGAATAATGAATTCTTATTTATTTAGAAATATATTTTAGAATTATTCTAACATCCCATTTCTTTCCTACAAATTGCTTGCCTGTAATTTAGAAATATCCTCTACTTCAGTTAGAAAAGAATTTCCTTAATTTGGCTTTAGACTCTTATAAATAATAGTTTTTCGCAAATATATCAACATCATATAGTTTTTCAGCTAGCCAAATTACTTAGGTATTACATTTGTGTAATGAGAATGACAACCAATGTTTATTGTCTATACTTGTGCAATTTTGTAGATGGAGTTTTAACATTGAATGCGGAGAACACTAATTATGCCTATCAAGTTCCAAACTTCCATAAATGTGATATCTGTCTGCTATCTTTTCCAAAAGAGACACAGTTTCAACGCCACATGAGGGATCACGAGCAAAATGATAAGGTATGTATTTTCAGAAGGGAGAGTAAGAATGTGTGCGTTGAAACTGGAGGTACCTATTGAAATTAAACATCCTGAATTACATTTTAATTGCTTTAAATCATAACTTTCTGATTATATATTTCTTATATTTCTTAAAAAATCCATTATTTTGATATTTTATTTCAACCATACTATTTATTTTCTTACCTTACCAGTAGGTATGTGAGTTTCTAAAAGAGATTGTACACTTCATTGAATTCAGGTATTTGGATTAATTATGAAATAAAATTCAGTACCCAAATTTCTTTAGAAAATGTTTTTCAGGAGTTTAGTCATAAGCTATTGATGATACAGAGTAACTATTTTCTGTAGGAATTTGGTACTTGCATTTAAGTATAACAGATTTTGGATGATATTTTAGGATATATTTTGGAGGGGAACTTTATAAACTCTTCTGAATAAAGATTCTACATCTCTGTGAAGCCCTGTGTATGTCAGGAATTGCATTCTTAGGAGCTACATAGAATTAATTCCTTGACACATGAAAAGTACCAGTAACAACTGACCAATGCTTCCTTCTTTTCATATATGTAGTTAAATCTAGACTGATGGGTTGTCTGAGACAAGGGAATCACAAGGGATCTTTTTGCCAGGGAATATGGGTATGGCCAATCCAGGCTTTATTTCCAGAATAAAGCAGTGATATAATTAAAACCTTGCTTCTTTGCATCAACATGTACATGTTACCTTCTTCCATTCAGACTCCAAAAGAATGACTCTCACCAAAATTAAACACAATAATTTTATTAGCAAGAATGTTGGAAATATGTTTCCCTCTGTTTATTTCTTTCCATCTAAAATTTAAAGCTATGTTAAATGTCCTTTTTGGACCCGGACATTTTTTTTTTTGAGACCTGTGGGTTCACTTGAAGTGAAATTCTTTTGATATTATAGCCTGAATTTGGTCACAAATATAGGTGAACCTAGCTTGCTTTTTTATGCAACTTTCTTATTCTTAAAAATTGTTTTCTGAAGACCACAACAATATATGTGCAGTAATTTTTACAATATCCTTTTGCACTTGTATACTACTGGTCTAACTTTGGAAAATACTATAAGGGACTTGCTGTGTGCATTTTGAAAGAATTTCTAGATTATAGAAAATAATCCTAGAAGTTACAAGGTAGAAAATATGTATTTGATTGATGGTGCTTATAAATATTTTTAAAACCTTTTAATGTTCAAAGCATCTGTGAAAGATATTTGTATTTCAGTGGCTTTTTCACTTTTCTCTCCAAATAGCCACATCGATGTGACCAGTGTCCCCTTTCATTTAATGTTGAGTTCAACCTGACACTTCATAAATGTACCCACAACGGGGAAGATCCTACCTGTCCTGTCTGTAACAAGAAATTCTCCAGAGTGGCTAGTCTCAAAGCGCATATTATGCTACATGAGAAGGAAGAGGTAATGATTTTGGCATATACTTTTGAAAATGATTTTTTTTAAGGCATCTGGTTCCCAAAGGGAAGGAATTTTAGGTGTAAGTCAAGGACAGAAACCATACATATGGATTTAGAACATTTTATTTTTCTATCAAAATTGTCTTGGCCAGTCTCATATTCACTGATTCACTTTCTAGCTGTAGCAGTCTCCTAGAGTTAGAGGCATTTCACTGTAGCATATTTCTAGAATCAGAATATGATAGACAAATCAAATTGGCATATTTGTGACCCTTGTGGAATGTTGCTGTGAAAGATTGCAATTCTCACCCAAGAATAATAAAATAATAAAATAAGCATTTCCTCATCTCAGAAGGTGGTTATCTTTCCTTGCTTTTGCTTTTGACTTCCATGTAATTGGAGACTAATTAGATGGTGTAATGGGAAAAATGGGATACTTAAATTAGTTTTAAGCAGTCTCTGTATAGGGTGAAATATTAAAGGAATTCTAGGTCAGTTTCCCATAACTACTGAATGGACTCTGATCCTAGGAAAGTTCATTCAAATGTGAATGGCAACATTTTGATAGAACTAAGTTTTAATAAAAATGAAAAAATTAGAGGTAAAGTAAATATAACATTTTTTGTTGTACTATCATTTTTATCTAGAATCAGTTCTTAATTGGTGAATTTCAAGTTTGTGGGTATACAGGTCAGTTTATGCATTTTGACAGTTTTATTGTTCATCAGTCTTAGAGTCATATTGTAGACAGAGGAAATAAAAGGGACTTATGACTCAGATCATTCAACTTTGCTGTTTGGTAGCCTTTTGATGAAAAATTTTAGAGGAAAGAAATGAAATGAGATATCAAAGTATTACTTTGATACTTTTCCTTAGGAAAACTTTTCATTAAAAACATTTAGTGTTAGAAAATCAGATGTGAAACTTTCCACTTTGACTATAATTAAAATCATAATTTATTTGTTACTGATATTTATAGACAAAATACATATTGATAAGAATTGTACTGGGGAAGAATCATTTATAGCATTATTTGAATTTTGTGAGATCTCAGTCTCAGCAAAAAAACATATGATGATTAGATGATCAATCATCAAGTGCTCATTAAGAATCTATAATCGTTCAGACAGTAAGGACACAAAGACAGAAATGAAGCAGTTTCTTCATAACTTCAAAGAGTTTACATTCTGTCAGGGAGTAGTGTATGTATGTATCTGTATGTAGCTATATAATAAGTGCAAAGTATTTTGGGGGGTAGGTATTAGTATTTGAGTGGATAAGATAAAGAGTTCATGGAGAAGGTGATATTTGACCTGAGTTTTGGGTGAAACTAGATTCTAAGAGGTGGAGAGGAAGAAGAAATATAAACAGACATGAGAGATGTCTATTGGGAAATATGAGCATTATGTGTGGGGAATAGTAAGAAAGCCAGTATGTTAAAGTAATATGTAATAAGTCTGTAAAGTGGGTTGGGGTCAGGTTGTGAAGGACACTGAATGTTAGAGGAGTTCATATTTGATCCTAGAGGTAATAGCAAGTCACTGGAATATAATGAGTAGGAGTGCCTATGGCTAGGCCTGTGTTTTAGGAAAATCACTTTGGCCACTATATAAAGGATGGCTTAGAGAAGAAAGGTTTGAAGTAATGGGATCAATTATTATGCTATTTTAGTAAGTTAGATAGAAACCTGAATAAGAGTGGTAGCTCAGTGAGTGAAGCTTAAGGGGGACAGCTAGGTGGCTCGGTGGATAAGACACTAGGCTTGGAGTCTGGAGGATCTTTTTTCAAATATGGCTTCATATACTTCTTAGCTATGTGACCCTGGGCAAGTCATTTAACCCTGTTTGCCTTTCTGTTTTAGAGTTGTTATTAAGTCAAAGTAAGGGTCTAAAGAAAAATTTTTTTAAAAGGTAGAGAGAAGGGATTGGATATGAGGAGGAAATGAACAACCAAATAGATTTGTGGGGCCAAAGAGAGTAGAGAATGAAGGATAACATTTAGTGTGCAAATCCAGGAGATTATATGGATGGTAGAACCCTTGACATAAAGGGGAATTTTGGGAGATGTGTTAAGTTTTTGGAAGAAGATAATTCTGTTTTGGACATATTGAGTTTTAAATGCTTATTACACATTCACTTGTAAATGTCTAATAGGTATTTGATGATATGAGACTGGAGTTTAACAGATAAATTGAATTAGGGTTTATAGATCTGGAAGTCACCTATATAGGAATGATAATTAAGATAATGGGAGATGATGAGGTAATCAGCTGAGAAAATGTAGTGAGGGAAGAGACAATTGCTCTAGGTTAGAGCATGAAGCATAAACCCACTGTTAAGTGGTGGGATAATCTAACAAAAGAAGCTGAACGGGGTGATTAAGAGAGAGCAGTGATATGAAAATGGAAAAAAAAAAAAAAAACAAAAAACAACAACCAGAAAGTAGAGAGTATCTTGGAAGAAAGAGTACCCAGCAGTTTCAAATGAACAATAGAGATTAAGAGGACTGAGGATTGAGGAAAGGCAATTAAGATTTGGCCACTAAGAGATGTAGTAACTTGGATAGACCATTTCAGTTAAGTATTGAAGTAGGAAGCAGTATTGCAAAGGGGTGATAAATGAAATGACAGAAGAGGTAGCACAGTATTGTGAACAGAGACATTTTCAATGCCCAGAAGACCTAAGTTCCAACCGTAATACATATTGATTGTTGTGTTCTTCAGCAAATCACTCAACTCAGAAAGTCAACTCTCCAAGGCTAAGATTCAGATAAAATGATTCCTTTTATTGGTAGAGGGAATTTCCTCATCTAGAGGTTCCCTGTGCCAGTAAAATCACAGGTCCAGTCCTTTTAGACCCTTGGCTTGGAAAGGAGGGAAGATAATAGAGTGTTTAGGGGATGAGGCTAGTGAAGTTTTTTTGATTTTTTTTTTTTTAAGAGGCAGTAGACAGAGATTGACAATTAGAGGAGATAATTTTGGGAGGTGTTCTGTTGGAGGGGATTGGCTCAAGGATACCATATAGGCTATGCCAGATCTCTGCCTTGGGACATCTCTCTCAACGTTGTCTCACTTGGTAACCTAATCACCTACCAGGAATTTAATTATCTTTTCTTTGCAGATGACTCCAAGATCCATATATTCAGTCCTAGTTTTTTTCTCTTGAGTTCTAGTCCAACTATCACTAACTACCTAATATACATTTAAAATTCTGTCTGTCAAATGGGTACCTCGAAAGCATCATGTCCAAAACAGAATTTATTATCTTTCTCTCCAAACTCACTTTCCTCAAATTTCCTTACCTATAATGATGGCAACATTATTATTCCAGTTTCCCAGGTTTACAGTCTTAGCAGTAACTTTGATTTATTGCTTTCTTTTAGCCTGAATATTCATTCAGTTCCAAATCTTATCTATTTTAACTCTGTTATATATTTATTCATTCTGGCCCTTTTCCTCTACCAATACAGTCATCTTATAGTTCAAACCCTTTATCTCATCACATCTTGACTACTACAAAAAGATCCCTCAGAGTGCTACCTCAGTTTACTTCAGATTTTTGTGTTTCTATTCCATCTTCTTCACTGCTTTTATCTGGTAGTATGCTGAGGATACAAGTGCAAATATAAGAGACTTCCTGCTCTTAAGATGCTTATATTCTCCTGAGGGAGGATATGATATATTTATGTAAATAAATATAGTACAATTTTTGGGGCCAGGACTAACAACAGGGAGCATCAGAAAAGTCTTCTGGAAAGAGGCAGCATTTAAGCCAGGGCTTGATGAGAGTTTGGAGTTCTAAGAAGGGCTCAGAGGCTGAAGATAGATTCTCATGTGATGGAAAAGCAAGTATTTTAGTTTGTCTAGAGAAGTGATGGGCAAACTTTTTAAAGAGGGGGCCAAAGGAAATGCTCATCTGTCAGTCTGTTTCTAAGGCAATTCTTTCGAAATTTCATTGCATTGTATCCTACTCATTGTATTCATCAGATTAGGAATAATGTCTTGCAGCTGGATAGAATATTTCAGGGGGCCACATCTGGTCCGTGGGCCGTAGTTTGCCCATCACTGGTCTAGCATAGAGAATTTGATGAGCCTGTGAAGATTGCTATAAGGATGTCTTAACCTAAGGGGAATGAACCCTCTGAAGGTTCTTGAGCAGGGAGTGACATGATCATAACCGTGTGGCAAATGTATTGGAACTTTGAGAGGTTGGGTACAAAAAGATCAATTAGAAGTCCTAATGTAGTAATTGAGGTAAGAGGCCAGCCAGTAAACATTTATTAAATCAATCCTATGTGCCAGGTACTGTGCCAAGCCTTGGGAATACAAAAGAGACAAAAGATAGTTCTTGCTCTCGAGGAGCTCATAATCTAATGGAGGAAATAACATTTGAACAATAACACAAGACAAATAGGAAACAATAAACAGATGGAAAACATCAGAATTAAGAGAGATTGAGAAAGGTATTGTGTAAAAGGGGAGATTTTAGTTGGGGCTTAAAGGAAGCCAGAGATACTAAGAGCCATAGATGAATAGGGAGGCAAGATAGGGGGGAAGTAGAAAGGAAGAAGCATTTTTATAATGTTCTACCATGTTCTAGATACCATGTTAAGTCCTTTACAAATATTATCTCATTCGACCTTTCCAAAAACTCTTTGAGTTGGTCTTCTTATTATCTCCATTTTATAGTTGAGGAAACTGGTTTAAGTGACTTGTTTAGGGTTACTCAACCAGTAAGTGTCTGTTGCCAGATATAAACACAGGTCTTCCTGATTCTAGACCTAGCCTTAACTTCTCTACCACTTAGCCTGGAGTATTCCAGTAATGGGGAACAGTCACTGAAAATTCCCAGAGCTGGGAGATGAAGTGTCTTGTTTCAAGGAATAGCAAGGAGTTCGGTGGTGCTGGATTAAAGAATATGTAGGGGGTAGAGTGTAAAGTGTAAGAAGATTGGAAAGGAGGGCTTAGAATGCAAAACTGAAGATTTTTATATTTGTTCCTGGAGATGATAGGGAGCTGCTGGAGTTTGTTAAGCAAGGGAGTGACATGGTGGGTCCTGTGCTTAGAAAAATCACTTTGATGGCTAAGAGGAGAATGAATTGGAGTGAGGACAGACTTGTGGCAGGGAGACTAATCAGCAGGCTATTTAAATTGTGCTGGGATGAATAAATGAGGGCCTGCAGCATGGTGTTGACAATATTAGAAGAGTAGGGACTTTATTCAAGAGATGAAATTGATAGGCCTTGGCAACAGAATGGGTATGGCTGGGTGAGAGATAAATAATGAGGATGCCATCTACTACTTTTTGAGTCTGGGCCACTGAGAAGATGATGTTGCCCTAGACAGCAGTAGAGAAATTTGGAAGATGGGAGAAATTGAGGAAAAGGATAATTAATTATAATTTGGACATGTTGAGTTTATGCTGTTTATTAGATAGACAATTTGAGATGTCCATTATGGAATTGGAAATTTGAGACTGAAGTCAGCAGAGAGATTAGGACTAGATAGGTAAATTTGTGAAACATCAGCATAGACATGATAATTAAATCCATGGAAGTTGATGAGAATACCAAGTGAAGTAGTAAATAGGGACAAAATTATTTGGGACAACCAAGGTTAGTGATTGTGATCTGGGTGAAGATCTAGCAGAAAAATCATGTTAAATTAGTATCTAGAAAATCTGGAGAGAGATGAGTGTCAAGACGAAGAGGGCACTTGACAGTGTCAGAGGCTGTATGAGTGAATCTGTATGAAAGAGGCTGGGTGAATCCTAAGAAAAGGCTTCATTAGATTTGGCATTTATGAAATTATTGGTAACCTTGGAAAGAGCAGTTTCAGTGGAGTGATGAGGTCATAATCCAGATTATAGAGATTTAAGAAGAGAACAAGAGGAGAGAAAGTAGAGGCACCTTTTTTTTTTTAAAGGAATTTATTCACAGAAAGGAGGGGAGTAATGGGATAATAATGGGTATGAAAGATTCAAATACGTTTTTTGAGCCTGGGGAGACACAGGCATTTTTATAGGCTGTAGGGGAAGCAGCCAGTTGATGGGAAAAGATTGAAAATGAGTGAGAGACTGAGGCTAATAGAGGTGAAAAATCTACTAGAGGAGACTGGAGGGAATGAGATCACTTGTGCATGTAGGGGATTGGCCATGGCATGAAGAGCTGCCTCATCATGGTAGACAGAAATGAAGGAGAAGATAATGGTAAAAGGGATTTGAGAGTTGTGAGATAAATGGGAGAGAAGAGAGAGTTCATCATGAATAGTCTTAGTTTTTTCTGTAAATTATGAGCAGAGAGGGCAATTGGAAGGAAGCCATGAGTAGATAATGCAAAGATTTGGAAGAGTTACTTTGGGGAGCGAGATAGTGAGTTAATTAACTCTGCAAGTGTTGTCTTGTATTAGGCAACCTAGTAGGACCCAGTTGAGGTTATATAATATAAATATGTAGTGGACACAGACAAACAGGATGGTTGTATGATTGTTTCTGTCTTCTTTTATGTGTGTAGCATGTGTGTAGCAGTGAAGATCACAGATGATGAGAGTGATCTGAGGCTGAGGCTTGGCAGGACAAGTTTAGTAGTAGGATAAGGGGGCAAGGAATTCAAGAGAAGAGGACCATATAGAGTTGAACTATTTTTCACCAAGGGGCCAAGATTGGGAAAGGAAAAGAGAGTGACTAGTGCAGAAGTGATGGCCTGAGGAAGAACTTGAGTTTTTTTTGAGATATAGGTAATGGAGTCGACAAAGAGCAATTTTTGGTAAGAGAAGGCAGAGGAATAGATTGAAAGCCAATGGATTGTGATCAAATAAGGCAATTTCAGAATTCATGAACATGGAGACTGTACGTTTATAGGTTCTAGCAAGATCAAGGGAATAACCTTCTTTGTGTATGTCTGAGGTGGGATGAAAGAGTAGGTCCTGTGAAGTGAGTGAAGACTTGAGTGGTTAGGGGTTTGAAGGAGAGTCATTGGGTATGTTCAGTCTTCAAGTATAAAGGTAGGAGTAGGAGAGGAGAGAAAAATAGTGAGTCAGGTATTAAATTCATTGAGGAAGGAAGAGGGGTGGCTTGGATATCTGTACAACCACTACCAAGATTTTGATTGTGGGTGGTCAATGTAGATTATGTGAACCTCAAAGGAGGAAAATTTACTGAATGATAGTGGTAGAGGGAAAACCTAAAAATGTCAGTTTAGTGCAAGGGATATTCTAGTTTTACAATGTGACTCTGAGTTGGTAGAAATAAATGAAAGTGTTATTAGTGCTATTAAGGGTGGTCAGGAAGGCTATGTCAGTAGGAGAGAATCAGAAGATGGAAGGAGTTGGAAAGGATTTAAGATGAGACTGACTTTGTTATTTATGGAGCAGAGATTCCAGAAGGCCCAGTGAAAAGGGTGGGTAGCTTTTTGTTGGAACTTTAGTGGAGGCTGGGATGGTTTGAAGGAAATGGGAAAAGAGAGTCATGTGTTAGGGGATGGGGAATGAAGTTTAGATGATGACCTTTGAGGTTTCAGAGTTACTGACTGGGGAAGGTATGACCAGGGAGGAGTCTGTTAATCATTAAGTAAACATTTTAGAGAGATTTTCAAAGTCAGTAGTATTATGATTTCTGTGTAATATCCTTTCAGAGGTTTGGGCATTTAAGGCTGAGGAGTAAGAACTTGGAGCAGGAGTGGGGAATATTCTCCTTTCCTGAAGGCAGGAGACTTAGACTAGAAATTTGATGGAATGTGCCCTCCTCTTTCATTTCAGCAGTAGGAGCCTGGTATGATGGAATGGTGCCTCTCTTCTTCCCCTGCAGGCTGCAGATCAGGCAGGAGACACCTGGGGCACGATGGTATGATGCCTCACTCTCTTCCTCCCACTCTCACCAGAGGCTGGAGACCAAGCAGGAGATTTGTGGAGATCAGGCTTGATGATAATGCCCCCTCCTCTCCTCTTCCTTCCTCTCCTCTTCCCTCTGGTGACTGGAGGTCAGGTAGGAGACACATGGGGCACAGTAGTGTGGCACATAGCCCAGGCTGGGTTCAAAAAGACCATGTCAAAGGCTAATGAAATCATTGAGGTGAAAGGTGATGAGGGAATTGTGGTGTATATAGGAGAGGGAAACAGTTTTAGAGATTTTAAAAGAGAATTGACATGATGAGGAGTGTGAGTGAGAGCTAAGAGTTGATGATGGACTCCTACATTGAAAACAGGAGTGAGCAGAAGAATGGTGGGGTCCTGGATGGAAGTAGGGAAGTTAGGAGGGGAATAAGTTTAGAGAAGGGGCTTTTAACTTAGATCTAGAGTTCTGCAAGGTGTCTGTCAATAGATTTCAGGGAATCTATGAACTTGGGTGGAAAAAAATGCATATTTATTTTCATTAACTTCTAACTGAAATTTACCATTCCTTCAATTATCATTATTAGACAATAAACATTTTGAGAAGGGATCCATAGACTTTATTGCACTGCCAAAAAAATTTATGACATAAAAAATGTTTTAAAACCCTATTTTAGAGTGAAAGATGAATTTTATTTTTACCTGTTCAGTTTATGATGGCTGTAGGGCATCTAGGTGGACATGGCCAACTTTTAGCTGGAGGTTACAGACCTGGAAATTAGAGGAGAATTGTGAGCTGTATGATTTGAGTCAAAGGTATAGAGATGTTAATGCAGTTCATTGGAGCTGATGACTGTTACTAAGAGAATGAGCAGAGAGAAAAAGGAGAGAGCCTATAATAAAACCCTTGGGAATATACTCACACTGAAAGAGTAAATCATAAATGATTATCCTTTTAAAGAAACTAAGAAGTATTAATCTGTTAGCTAAGAAGAGGCAGAGCAGTTACAAAAAGCTTGGGCATAGAAAGTATCTAGAAGTAGGTTGTGGTCAACAGTGTCAAACCATGAAAGTGAAGAAGGGTGGGAACCAAGAAAAAGCCATTGGATTTAGCATTAAGAATAAACTTATATCTAAATTATAATCTGATGTCTCATTATGATTTGGACATACCCTAAATTCTCATAGGCTATGGCAATGGAGCATAATTCTTGGCAGGGTTACTATGATGGAAATGCTTGAATTATATAGATCTAGCAAAAGTTTGTGTGTCTGTTATCTGAAGGCCAATCTAGTTAAATATGGAGAAAGTCATCACTGAGAAGTTTATTGTGGGATCACAGGTTCTCAAGAGTTGGAAGGAACTTAAAAAGGTGTTTAGTCATACCTACACATACCCTCATAGAGATTCCCTAAAGACCTCCATTGAGTAGGAAACCATGATATCACAAGGTATTCAGTTCTACTTTTAGATAGATAGCTCTTTTGTTGTTCAGTCATTTTTCAGTTATCTCTGACTCTTTGTGACCCTGTTTAGGGTTTTCTTGGCAAAGATACTGGGATGGTTTGCCATTTCCTTCTTCAGCTCATTTTATAGATGAGGAAACTGAGGCAAAGAGGATCAAGTGACTTGCCCAGGGTTACACAACTAGAAACTGCCTGAGACCAGATTTGTAAGAAAGCTCATCTTCCTGACTCCAGGCCTAACTAACTACTGTGTCATAATTTTAATTGTTAGTAAATCAAGTCTACATTCACCTTTTTTTTTTTTTTTTTTTTTTTGCATTTTCCAATCATTGTTCCTAAATTTGGCTTTTGGAACCAAGTAGAACTAATGTGGTTGGAGTGGTGCAGTGGGTGGAGTGTTGGGCCTTTAGTCTGGAAGATCAGAGTTCAAGTCTTCCCTCAGGTACTTACTAGCTGTGAGCTCCAAGGCAAATCATTTAATCCTCTTGTGTCTCAGTTTTTTCTCAGTTGTAAAATGAGGATGATAATATCACCTTCCTCACAGAGTTTTTATTGGAATGAAATGAGATAATATTTGTAAAGCACTCTGCACAGTATTTGGTTCCCCCTTTCATATAATAATACTTCTAGTACTTGGAGGCAGCGACTACATTCCCTCTTTTCCAGATTACTTGTCTCCATTTACTTTTTGCTGAATTTTTTCCAGCCTTTTTATGCTCTTTTTAAAACAAAACCCTGAGAATTAAATATAATACTTCTAATGTGGTCTGATATTAGCAGAGTATAAGACAGTTACCTCTCTA
The DNA here is from genome assembly GCF_016433145.1 of Gracilinanus agilis. Lineage (NCBI taxonomy): Eukaryota > Metazoa > Chordata > Mammalia > Didelphimorphia > Didelphidae > Gracilinanus > Gracilinanus agilis. Next base: position 582,896,200 of record NC_058130.1, read on the forward strand.
GTTCTAGAGATTGCATCTCTCCAGATCACTAGCTGTTTGGCTATCATGCATTTTGTCATGATGCATTTTTGGGGCTGTACATCCCACAAAAGGGACAGAATCATAAAATGGCTTTCTGTTTTGTGATATCCTCCTTATGTAAAATTTAGAGGTTACTTTGTGCCAAGCACTGTAATAAATGCTGAGTATATAAACACAAGCCAACAAGATACTCCCTGTCCTCAAGGTGCTTACATTCTAATGGAGGAAGGGAGCTGGAAAGTGAGTGGAGATGGAGGAGTTTGGAGTTGTTCTTAAAATAGTGGTCTCAGGGAAGGAATTATTAATTGATATAGCAGGGCCTCAAAGTGGGAGGTTTCTTCAGTGGGCAAGGGGTTAGGAAAGGAGAGGGAGTCCTGAGCCAAGAGAGTGAATCTAGGTCCACATGGCAATGGCAGTGGCAGAAAATAGAGCAAGTGGTGCTAAAAATCAAATGAGTTTAGAATGTATGCAAATATTAATGTGAACATTAATATATTATACATCATGTTGTCAACATGGAATCTAGAGACCTCAAACTTGTAGCCTAGTGAGATCTGATGAACCCCAAGTTTTAGGATTAGCTTATAAGTTGGAGAGCCCAAAGCTTGTACTTGTTCCCTGTTCCCGTGAGAATGTACCCTGAAGGGAATCTCAGGCTAGCAGTTCCAGACTGAATTATGGACCCTAGGGCAAATGACAATCACCATTAGGTGGGGGCCAAGCCCCAAGCCCAAGCCAAGTGACTCTTTGGTGCAGTAGGCAGAAAGTCAGTCTCATAAGATGAATGCTGAAGGTCTCAAGTTTGATCTGATCCTGGGAAGGAGGGTGTGATATATTGGGAGAGGCTTCTGGAGACAAGTAGAGTCACTCAGCTTGGGTTTGGGGCTTGGCCCCACCTAAAGGAGATTGTCATTTACCCTAGGGTCCATTATTTAGTCTGGAATTGCTAGCCTGAGATTCCCTTCAGGGTGGGGTCTCCAACTTACAAGCTAGTCTTAAAACTTGGTTCATCAGATCTCACTAGGCTACAAGTTTGGGGTCTCTAGATTACATGTTGACAATGTCGTGTTTATCCCATAACCATCAAGTTTATATGCTACTACATCTTTATATAATTCTTGCTGTAAATGAAAATTGAATAAATTACAACTAAATTTCTGTGATTCACAATTTGTCTTTAGAGAGATCAAATAAATGAGTTTAGAATTGGTTTCAATATTTTCATGAGTTGCTTGGCCACTTTGTCTTTATTTATTATGAGAACAGGCAAACAACTCTGTTATGATAATAGTACCTTATGTGCACTGGATGAAGTATGACATTAGAACTTTACAAAATTCTCCAAACTAAGTTCTTAATACTTGATGATTAATGTGAGAGTAGGATGTTGAAAACTATCTTGGAAAATTATATTTGGGATCAAAGATTTGTTGACTATGCAGAATTTTCACACCTATACAAAATAATGTACATTTTCACACCTACCCTATACAAAATAATGTATAATAATAATATACAAAATAATACTCCTCCATTGAAGAGCCACTTAGAGCAAAACTAGCCCCATTTGAGATTGTATGGAGTATTCTTTTGTTATCTTCCAACTCTCAATGTGTTTCATCATCTGTTCTTTGGGACCAAGATTAGTTATTGAGATTAATCAGATATTTTAGTTTGCATTATTATTGCCTTTGTGCATATTGTTCATACTTTTCTTCTTTTACTCATTAGTTCATATAAATCTTTTCATGTTTTCTGAATTGTTTATATTTGTTGTTTCTTACAGTGAAATAATATTTCTTTATATGCAAGGCCCAGTTGGGGGAAGTTGCCCAGAACAGAGACCATTGGTGTGAGATGGTTGCGGCCCTATGCTCCTCTGGGAGTCAATAGGAATAATAATAATAATAATAATAAATAATAATAGATTTATACAATCATTTCCAGTGGACACCCACTTTGTTTCTAGATTTTTTTTTTTGTACCACAAAAAGTACTGCTAGAAATATTCTGGCATATCTTTTTATCTTAAAGCTTTAGTCATATGTCCAATACTATCACCAAGTCTAATAGTGTGAACAATTTCTTGTCTACTTTCTTCTCCAAATATTGTTAAAGATAATGAATTTATTATGCACACAAAATATCTTTAAAATGAAATTGACTACATATACGTCTGTTTGAAACATATGAGTGAGTGGTATATAATATCTCTTTTTAGAGAAAAGGTAATTTTTCTGAATTATTGGCCTTAAATCATGATTAGTATTATATTTGCAGATTGCTATTTAGGATTTGTTTTGTTCATTGACAATTATTTTTAGTGCACATTTTCTTAATACATTTGGTTGGAAAAAGCTATATTTTTTACATGTAGAAATAACATTGATTTGGCAAAGAAGCTGTCACATCAGTTTTGATTGAATAATATGCTTTTGTTTATATAAATCATTAATATTTTTATATATTACCAACAAAAGTACAGTAGCAAGAGATAGAAAAATTCTATTTAAGGTAACGGTGGAGAATATAAAATACATGGAACATTATCTGCCAAGAGAAACCCAGGAATAATATGAACACAATTATGAAATACTTTCCACATGAATAAAGGCAGATCCAAACAATTGTAAAAATATTAATTGCTCATAGGTAGGCTAAACCAAAATAATAAAAGTGATAATTCTAGCTACTTATTCATTGCCATTTCAATCAAATTACCAAAAAATTAATTCATAGAACTAGAAAAAATAATAAAATTCATCAAGTACAACAAAAGGAATTCTATGGAATTAATAGGGGGAAAAAGTACAGGTAGGTAGCCTAGATGTATCAGTTCTCAAAGTGTATTATAAAGCAGTTATTAAAGCAGTCTCTTACTGGTTAAGAAATAGAATGGAAGATCACTGGACTAGATTAGTTACACAGTACAAAATAGTAAATGACCCTAATAATCTAATGTTTGATAAATATTTTGGGACAATAACTGACTAGATTAGTTACATAGTACAAAATAGTAAATGACCTTAATAATCTAATGTTTGATAAAGATCCCATATTTTGGGACAATAACTGACTTTTACAAAAATAGCTGGAAAAACTGGAAAACAGTATGACAGAAACCAGATATAGATCAATGCTCATATTGTATAATAAGATATGATAAAAATAGATACATGATTTATTCAAAAAGTATGATGCCATAAGCAAATTGGGGGAGCATAGAATGGTTTACTTGTCAAATCTATGTATAACAGAAGAATTTAGGACCAAAAAAGAAATGGAAAGATGAATTTAGGACCAAACAAGAAATGGAAAGATTATAGATTGCAAAGTGGATAATTTTCATTATATTATATGAAACTGTTTTTGCACAAACAAAATCAGTGCAACCAAAACTGGAGGAAAAATTTATAGCAAATTTATCTAATAAAAGCCTCATTTCTTAAATATATAGAGAACTGACTCAAATATATAAGAAAATAAGTCATTCCTTGTCAAATTGTCAAAGGAGATGAACTGACAGTTTTTGGATGAAAGAATCAAAAGATATCTGTAGTCGTGGGAAGAGTCTCTAAATCACTCATACTTAGAGAAATGCAAAGTAAAACATTTCTGAGGTACTACTTCATACCTATCAGATTGGCTAATATGATAGGAAAGGAAAATGATAAATGTTGGAGAGGATGTGGGAAAATTAGACCACTAATGCACTGTTGGAGTTGTGAACTGAATCAGTCATACTAGAGAGCAATTTGAAGTATGCCCAAAGGGCTATAAAACTGCATAGCCTTTGATCCAGCAATAACACTTACTAAGTCTGTGTTCCAAAGAGATCTAAAAAAAGAGGGATGGGGAAAGGACTCATGCACAAAAATGTTTATAATAGTTCTTTATGTTGTGGCAAAGAATTGGGAATTGAGGAAATGTTCATAAGTTACAAAATAAACACATTGTGTGTATGATCATAATGGAATATTTATTGTGCTATAAGAAATGATGAATAGGATGATACAAAAAAGTTTGGAAAGACTTAAATGAACTGATGTAAAGTGAAATGAGGAAAATTAGGAGAATATTGTACCCAGTAACAGCATTATTACACAATAATCAGCTACAAATTACTTAGCTGTTCTCAGCAAAGCAATGATCTAAGACTCATGACAAAAGATGCTATTCACCTTCAAAGATAGAGTTGATAAAATCTTGAATGCAGATTGAGAGCATACTATTTTTTACTTTATTTTCTTTTTTTTAAATATGAGGCTTCTTTTACAACATGACCAATATGTTTTTCATGATCACACATGTAAACATTGATAAAATTGCTCACCATCTCAGGAAGTGGGGAGGGAGGGAGAAAATTTGTAACTCAGAATTTTTTTTTTATTTTTATTTTAAACCCTTAACTTCTGTGTATTGACTTATAGGTGGAAGAGTGTTAAGGGTAGGCAATGGGGGTCAAGTGACTTGCCCAGGATCACACAGCTGGGAAGTGTCTGAGGCCGGATTTGAACCTAGGACCTCCTGTCTCTAGGCCTGGCTCTCAATCCACTGAGCTACCCAGCTGCCCCTGTAACTTAGAATTTTAGAAAACAAATATTAAATTTGTTTTTACATGTAATTGGGGAAAAATAAAATATATATTAAAAACAAATATGCTTTTGGAAATCAGAGAAGATGAACTCAAGTTTATCATCTCTGAATTTGTTATACATTTGGTATTGCGATTTACTATGATATTACATGGGCCAGAGTGTCCCAGGGAGTCTCGAGTCAGAGTCGGGGTGGGAGTTAATGAAGAGTTAAAAGGAATGACACTTATCACTAGCAGGCTTCTGGTTTTATTCTATCAAACTTCTCCTCCAAAAGGCTTCAGCCTTCTGCTTCAAGCTTCTGACTCTGCTGAGCCAAGAGCAATCCCTATATTATCTTCTTACCATGGGAACCAAGCTAGCTCATTATTGGAACAGTTAACAAAAATATTTTTGCCTAGAGCCTGGCATGTGGAGCCAAGGAAGGATTTCTTCCTACCCTCCATATCTATATCTTTCTCTTTTCTTCATCTGTGTCCTCTTTGTGACTTTACAGGATGAGAGGAGGGAGAGTTTGGGGAGATTTAACCCCTTGGATCTTCACATTGTGGATACTGAATTCAAGGTTTTGTTGATTTTTGAACTTTGGGGAATATAGAATCAGAAATCCATGTTTAGTGTAATGTTGCTACTTTTACTAGGAAACAGGGTGTTGGGAGGAACATAATTACTTTGTGTTGCTTTTTAGTGTTTTTATTATGAGCAAGAATCTCAATTTTGATATCTCATTCATTAGAAGGAAAAATGTTAAGAATTGAAGAATGAGAACTTTATAGGAAATAATTTTTTTTAATTCATAATGCATAAGAATGTTTTCTTAAGTGCTAAACTAAATATATGCATTTGTTGGTTGTGTATGTGCATATTCTAATTTTTCTGAAGATTGCTACCTATTATTTTGTTAATAGCTACCATAAATGTTATCATTTAATAAATAATCAAGTTATCTTTTATTTACATATATATGTGTGTTTTTATAATAAAATATATTTTTCTTTTGGTTCTTATTGTACCATTTTAACTTCTTTACATTTTTCCCCAATTACATGTAAAAACAATTTTTTAACATTCATTAAAAAAATTGAGTTCCAAATTCTCTCTTCACACTCTTCTCTTCACCTCTCTCTCTGAGGCAGTAAACTAATCTGATCTATATTTTACATGTACAATCATATAAAAAATTATTCCACATTAGTCATTTTGTGGAAAATATTTTAAACAAAAAAATGAAAGAAAGTGAATTGTTTTGGTCTGTAATCAGACTATCAGTTCTTTGGAGGTAGATGGCATTTTTCATTATGAGTCTTTGGGATTGTCTTATATCATTGCATTGCTGAGAATAATTAGGTCATTCACAGTTCATCAAAAAATATTGCTGACAGTGTTTAAAATGTTCTAGTTCTTTTCATTTCTCTTTGTATCAGTTCATGCAAATTTTTCCAGGTTTTTCTGAAATCATCCTGTTGTTCATTTCTTAGAGTATTCCATCACAATCTTATTCCACAACTTATTCAGCCATTTCCCAATTGATGGAGAACTTTTCAGTTCCCAATTCTTTCCTACCATAAAAAGAACCACATTTATTGTACCATTTTACTATGTCTTATTTTTTAGAACTCTTTCACTTATGTGGTACAGTTTTATTTGAATTAAAGAGCTCTAATTCAGCAGATTAAAAAGCATTACAAGAGAATCAACTTAAATCATATTGCCTTATATTTTAAGTGATAATCAAAGCAGCATCATTTCTTGATGAATACTGACCATAGAGTATATAACTAGCTAGGTACTTTGGGAATTAGGGTTCTGTCTTCAAAGAATTTAGTAATCTTTTTTAGTGAAAGAGAATGTATACATTAACAAAAAGAGTGAAAAAATATTTTTAAGTAACAAATACAAGTGAATATTATCCAGCTTACTTTTCTAGACACATCTCATGTCAATCCCCTTAATGGAGTTTTAACCACTTTTGATTATTATTAATTTATTTTGCATGCAACTACCTATTTCCATGCTTTTATGTTCCCTTCCTCTCATACTTGTCATATATTTTCTCTTCATCTCCTCATTTCAGAATCTTTATCTTTCTTCCATGTTTACTTCAAGTATATTGTATCCTCTTTAAGTTTTTCACTGAATACCACTCCTACTCCAATACCACCCCCAAAATTCCTCAGGGTTCTTTCCTTCAAAATTTCTTACAACAGTTTGGATCACTTTTTTTGGTCCTTTTCAGATACCTCTTTTTAATACTTATCTGTGTATGTATCCTGGTCTCTCTTCAGTAGACTATGTAAAACAACACAGAATTTTTTTTATCATTAGTGCTTAAAATAGTGCTGAAGTTGAATTTAAGTATTAGAATATCTTGAGGTGAATTTTGGAGTGAACAGAATTTTGTAGATTCAAACCTAGAGGATTTGAGTTTTGAACCTACTTTTGAAGGAGTTGAATGAATGGAGTAGAATATAAGGAGCAAGACATTTCAGAGAAGATGTTTAATATGCCAAAGCCTAGAGTCAGGAGAAAGTTGTGTAGGATTCTTTAGAAGATTAGTTTGATTAGAATAAGGTTTCTCTGTAGGGAGGAGTAGAAGAATGAGGTTAATGGAATTTGGTAGCCAGTTGATAGAAGGCCTGAATACCAGATTGATGAATTTAGATTTTGTTCTGTAATCAGTAGGAAACTACTTTGGATTCTTGAGCATGAAAGTGTTAGAATTTGTCTAAGATTACTTGAGAAGCTCTTAAATAGGAAGAATTGTGAATAATACTGTTGTCTAGAAGACCAGCTTAGATATTGTGATATATTTATAGTGTGTGTATATATTTATATTTAGAATAATAGCTCCTATTACATGAGACTCTTAAGGTTTACAAAGCATTTCTATCAATCCCAAGAGTCTTATTATTTCTATTTTAAAGATTTGGGAACTGAGGCATTGAGATATCAAGTGACTTTCCCACAATCTCTCAGCTAGTAAGCATGTAAGGTAAGGCTGGAACCCAGGTCTTGGGATGCCAAATCTGGCTCTTTAGCAGTTTTACCTAATGCATAATGTTGGGGGGAAATACAATCGTAATTATTTTATAGTAGCTTTCTTTAAAACTTTTTATTTAGATTTTTCTCCAATTACATGTAAAAGCAATTATCATTTAGAAAATTCTTTTGAGTGTCAAATTCTCTCCTTGTCTTGCTACCTCCCCTCTCCCTGAGATGGCAAGCAATTTGATATAGGTTATATCTATGTAGTCCTGCAAAACATATTTCCATACTATTCATGTTGTGAAAGAAAACACAGAACAAAAAAAAAAGCCATGAAAAAAATTACAGAATTTAAAAAATATACATACTTTGATTTCCATTTAGACTCTTATTAGTTCTCTCTCTGGAAGTGGATAGCATTTTTCATCATAAGTTTTTCAAAATTGTTTTGGGTCTGTATACTTTGTATTGCTGAGAATAACTAAGTCATTTATAGTTGACATGATATCTTTATTGATTGACAGTAGAGAAATAATTGCATAGTTTCCTCTTTGTAGAAAGTCTTCAACTGCTATTGAAGAAAAAATAAAATGTAACAAACTATATGAGAACAGAGGAAAACATGCACTGTTATAACAATAATTTTTTGTATAAAAGCTACCCGCAGTCTTGTCACCCTGGATTCTTCATTATCTCTCACTTTCCCCCCTCTCCTCCCATACAATTTGTTGACAAGGCCTGTCAGTTTTACCTTTGGAACATCTCTCAGCTATGCCCCCTTCTTTCAGCTGATACTGCCACTGCTCTAGTATAGGCCCTCATCACTTCACATCTAGTATTACAGTAACCCCAACATGTAGTCTTTGTTCCAGTGACACTGCACTCCTGGCTGTTCCATGAACAAGATAACTCACCTTTTGGCCCTGGGCATTCTCTCTGACTGTCTTCCATGCCTGGATTGCTCTCAGTCCTCTATTGACCTCACTAGCTTCCTTTAAGTATTACCTTATGCAAAAAGTGTTTTTCAACCTCTTTTAATTCTATAGTGTCTTTCCATTATGAATTATCTCCTGTTTACCTGTTATATATCATTCTGTGTGTGTATTTGTTTGCATGTTGCCTTTCCTATTAGATTGTGAGCTTCTTGTATCTCCAGTGCTTTGTATAGTGCCTATCACATTAGTAGTTGCTTAATCGATATTGACTGATTACTTGATTGGTTACTTCAACCCTGTAATTTTTTCTAAATGGACTTCTTTAACAATTGTAAAAGTATTTTGTCATCTCTAATTTCCGGCCCTGGAACAGGGATTACTTTCTCATTCCAGGAATAAATACTACCAGGTATATGGCTAATGCTTCCTGAGGAGAGCCCTCTTCCCACTTTTGTTGATTCCTCCTTTCATTTCCATGAAATACTTTACTTATCTATCCTGTGTTTCCTTAGAATGCTGCTGATTGGCTGCAAATTCTTAGCTGACTTGAAAAGACAAAAAACTAAACCTGTGGCCTAGGAAGCTGAAGCTACTATCACTTGAGTGCAGTCTTCCTTGGTTAGTATGCTAATAGATTTCTTTGCTTTCAGTTTGACTTCTTATTTTTGACCCATAGTGGTTTGACTTTTGCTGATGGGTGCACGTCATGGTTTCTCAGAAGATAGAATTCCCAAGCAGTAACCATCTTATATAAAATAAAAATCCAGCATTGAGATTAATGTATATTTGAGGTATGTTTGCAACTGAACTTTTCCAGTTTTCTACCTTTCATTTAAGTATCTGGTTAGAGTTTACTCAAGACTCTGGTCCTTATACTTTGTGGAAAGGAGACATTATAGTCCTCTTTTGAATCTTCATCATTGAGCTGGGGACAGAGTCAATAGAGTATTGAGTGGGGAAATAAGAGGATAAATGTACTGTGGTAGTGGTAAAGGTAAGCTGCTTTTGAAGCACAGTGCCACCATACCTTTGCTGAACATTATTTGATATTCTGGTGAATTTTAGGGATGATGGCATGTTTACTCCCTGAAGCTATCTATGTAAATCATTCAACCATAAGAAATTGGCCTATCAGCCTCCCAAAAATATATTCCATGAAATTCCAGAGTCATGGTGGGCATTATAGAGACTACTGGTTTCAGCACCCCTATTTTAGACCCCATTCATGAGACCCTAGATTCTGTCCTAGATCCCATTTAGGAAGCAGATATCTTCCTGTTTCTTTTGTGGGTGGGATCAGCAAAAATTGGTCAAATTTGTTATTTTTTGAAGAAATATTGTTGAATTATGTTTTAAGACAGTTTATACACACCATAAAGTGTGATAATCTTGACATCTGATGAAGATATAAAAAAAGGAAAAAATGAATTCCAATATGTGGCAAAAGAATCATAAAATCATAAGATTTACATTCAAAAGTGATCTTAGAGGCCATCCAGTTCACCTATTTCCTTTTTACATATGAAGAAATTGAGGCACATAAAGATTATATGACTTGCCTAGGATCCCACACTATGTGTCTTTCTTATTCCAGGTGCAGCATTCTATCCACGTTTCCCTGTGAATGGGTGTGAAGGGTAGGAAATATGTTAGATGATAAGAAAAATATTTATATAAAAATAAAAAATTACTTCAGGCCCCCCAGTCTGAGAGACCAGGAAGGTTGTAGCAGTTTTTTTTTTTTTTTAAACCCTTATCTTCCATCTTAAAATCAATCCTGAGTATTGGTTCCAAGACAGAAGAGCAATAAGGGCTAGGGCAGTGGGGATTAAGTGACTTGCCCAGGGTCACACAGTTAGGCAGTGTCTGAGGCTGAGGCCAGATTTGAACCTAGGACCTCCTGTCTCTAGGCCTGGCTCCCAATCCACTGAGCCACCTAGCTGCCCCTGGTAGTAGCACTATTGACAGAACTTTTAAAGAGAATTTCTTTTTTTAGCATTCAGCATTTTAGAAGTAATGTTCATAATATCTCTGTCAATCCCCACCCTTTCTGTTAAGAGCATTAATTGATTAAAGACAATTTCTTTCCATGTTTTTACTAATTATAAGGCCTAGGAACAGAAAATGCTGCTTTTTTTGTTTTAGTTTTTTTAGGGAAGAATTTCCTAAAACTTGAGAGTTAGAAGGGACTCATCATCTAATCCAAACTTGAGCTTGAACTCTACTTGTAAGTGATTCCCACTATAACATACCCAACTAGTAATCTTCTAGCTTCTTGAAAACCTCTAGGGAGAGAGATACATGATTTCTGGAGTCAGTTCACTCCACTTTAGTTATTAGAAAGTTTTTCCTGATATCAAGCCCAAATTTGCCTCTTAGAATTGTACTCATTGCACTTGGTTATGACCTCTGAAATCAAATAGGAATCTGTTATTTCCTCTATATGACTGACAGCCCTAAAAATATTTGAACACAACTGTCATTTCCTCACTCAGGCTTCTCTTCTCCAGTTAATAAAAGAGATCCTGTTCTTTCAACCACTTCTAATATAACATGGACTTAAGACTCCTTGACTTTCCTGGTTACTATCTTCTGGCTATCTCTAGCTTTATTTTCTTGTACTACCAGAACACAGTACTCAAAGTTTAAGTAGGACAGAATACAATGGGACTTTCACGTCTTTATGCTTGAAAGTTATTCCTCTGGTATTATATTATTAGTTCTTTTGGCTGCTATGTCATTATTTTTATTTTATTTTTTTAAACCCATACCTTCCATCTTAGAATCAATACTGGTTATCAGTTCTAGGACAGAAGAGTGGTAAGGGCTTGGCAATGGGGGTTAAGTGACTTGCCCAGGGTCACACAGGTAGGAAGTGTCTGAGGCCAGAGTTGAACCCAGAACCTCCTGTCTGGATCTGACTCTTAATCCCGAGCCACCCAGCTGCCCCCCTGCTATGTCATTATTGCCAACTCATGACCTTTTAGTTTACTAAAACTTCTAGAGCAGCCATGGTAAACCTATAACACATATCAGAACCCCCTCTGTGGGCATGCCTACAGATCCTTGCCAGAGTTCTTTAGTAGAAAGCCAGAGGAACTCTGTCAGAGCTGTTCCCCTCCCCCTCTCCATGTGCCTGAAGGACATTCCTCACTTTCCCCGCCTCCCTACCCAGCAGCCAATGGGAGTGCTTCCTCCCTCCCCTATCTAGGGTAAGGGTGGGGCAGTGGCTCACATGGTCCGTGAGGGTACAGCACAGATGACAGCCTGTTGAGTTTGTATGAAGGTGATTCCTGTGGTGGGATTGGAGAGGAGCTAAGTTTGAGAGGAGCAGAGCTCACAGTGTGGCACTTAGCTGGAGGGGAGCGGAGTGCTGGGGCCACTCTCCTCTCATCACCTGCCCAGCAGCCCAATGGGAGTACTTCATCTCTCTCCTGTCTGGGGTAAGAAGGCGGTGTGTGTGTGTGGGGTGGGGATCTTGGCACTTGGTCTGGAGGAGTCTGACATTCCATCTCTAAAAGGTTCACCATCACTGTTCTAGAGCTTTTTCAGGTAGACTATTTTCTAATGCTGTCTCTCTTGCTTGTACTTAGGAAGTAGATTTTTGTATAAAAGTATAAGATTCTAATTTATTTCTATTGAAAATTTTATTAGATTCAGTCCAGTGTTTTAGTTTGCCAGAATATTTTTAGATCCAAACTTTGCAATTCTGTATTAATTATTTTTTCCATCTTTATGTCATTTGCAAATTTGATGAGCTTTATATTTATATATATTTATATATAACTTTATTCAGATCATTGATAAAGATACCATGCTAAGTATGGAAGCTACTAAATTAGAAAAGCCAACTGTTTTCAAGGAGGCAGTTGTAGCATCTGGGTCCATAAGACATATAAGTAGATGAAAGTAATCTGAAAGGGGAGACATTAGCATCTGGGGTAAAGACCTTTTATAGAAGGTGGTATTTAACTGAGTTTTGGAGGAAGTGAGGAAGGAGAGAATTCCAGACAAAAAAATTCAGCTGATACCAAGGTACAGAAATGAAATATGGAATGTCATGTGTGAGAAGCAGTAAATTGGTCAGTATATCTTAAATGTAGAGAGGGGAAGTAGAGTTTAAGAAGACTAGAAAGATAAGGCCAAGTTGCAAAGAGCTTTAAAGGACAAACAAAAGTCTCTATACATATTTGATCCAAGTGATACTAGGAAGCCATTAGATTTTATTGAGTAGGTGGAAAGAGGAGGGTATTGTCAAAACTACTCTTTAGGAAAGTAATTTTGGCTGTTAAGTGAAATGTAGTTGGGAGATACTTTTGAGTAGGGATATCGGTTAGAAGGCCATTGAAGTAGATCTTGTCTCCCATCTTCTCATGAATAATAGGAGATGCTTTATTAAAATTGTTGCAAAAATCAAGTTAAATTATATTAACAGTATTCATTTCATTTACCAATTTAGTAATCTTGTTTGTCAAAAATGAAAATGTGTTTAGCCTGGTTTGACATGTTCTTGAAGTCATGCTCTTTCTTTTTTATTATTAAAATGTCCACCAACAGTCTTCTTAGAGTGATCTATTCAAGAATTTTCCCAGGAATCAAAAGCCAAGCTTACTGGATTATAGTTGGTCTCTACCTTTTTTTTTTCCCCAATAATTTGAACAGGGACATTTACCCCAAAATTGATGATATTTCTTTTTCTATCATTATTTTCATTATTATTTGAAATGACTCATCACTAACAACTGCTAATTTATTATGTGAATGTGAAGGGATTTATCTTATCTAGGCCAAGTAACTTGACTTCATTGATCTTTTTGTTTTTCTTAGCTTCCCATACCAACTTCAGGTCATTTTGAGCTTTTGCACTAATGACACTAAAGAACTGTGCTTTGTATGGTCTTTCATTATACCCCTGCTTTTATTTTCTATTCTTCTATTTAAAAACAAACAAACTATGTTGATGATTTCCATATGTATTTCCATTGATCTATTTAGAAATCTTGGGACAGTTAAGTGGCACAATAGATGAGAGTTCCATGTTTGGAGTCAGGAAACTTATCTTCCCGAGTTCATATCTGGTCTCAGACATTTGCTAGTTGTATGACCCTGGGCAAGTCATTTAACTTTGTTTAAACTCTGTTTACCTTAATTTCCTCATTTGTAAGGTAAGCTAGAAAAGGACATAGCAAACCACTCTAGTATCTTTGCCAAGAAAACCTCAAATAGGTTTATAAGGATTTGGACATGACTGAAGACAACTGAACTCCAATAACATTCAGACATGTTATTGCATCTGATTGGAATTGTTTCTCTTTTGTCTTTAGAAGTCTTACTCGTTTCCTATCCTATTTGAGTTCATGGGATCTGACCTAACCCTCCTTCAAATTGTTTGAAATCTGCTTTCCCTAAATCTAGGGTACATGTTAAACAGTGCTTGGATTTTGTTTCTTCTGTCCTATGAACTCTGGGAGGGAGTGGTTACTTTTCCTCAGGATACCCTTCATTTCCATCCTAGCAACTCCTTGGTCATTAAGTGAGAATCAAAACTGGAATAGAATTTCCCATTGTTGTTTCTTCCACATTTTGAACTGAGAAATCATTGCTAACCCATATCGAGAAATTTTCTTCTTTCCTTTTGACTCCAGAAAATAATACCGGATAATTATATTCCCCCCATCATGACACTGTCATGTCTTTGAGACAGACTTATGGTGTTTCCCAAACTACTCATCTATTTCCTCTTTTTATCCAGGTGGTCTTTAGTTTATACAAATGGCAAAATCAGTTCTGATTCTACCATCGTTTGACTTTTATCCAGATGTAGTAACCAAGCATTTCTTCAGAGTACCCCAATAGAAAGAGGTGAAGAAAGAGATACATTTTGGGATTTGGCCACCCTGTGGATTCGTTTTGCTTGACTATGCTTATTTTTTTAAATGTTTATTATATTTTCATTTTCTCAGGTTCTCATGGGGGCAGGGCAAGGTAGCAACAGTGATGTAAAAAATTAGAGGGTCATTGAAATATATGTATGTTTGTGTAGTGCTAAAGAGAACAGAAAGAAATTTAGAAGGAAGCACACAGAAGCAGGACAGTTCTAGAACTAATGTGTAAAATTTGTTTATTTCTTTTAAAAAGCAAACAGTATGAAATGGGAAATCCATGATTTAAAAGTCTTTTTTTGTTGTATCTATACAAAAATGCTTTTATTTTTTGGTATTTAGGTTCAGAAAATTTAAAAAAACATTTTAGGTGTAAAGCAAGAACCAGAAGTCCTAACCCAAGGAGGCAAATGTGACTGGGTTGATTATGAAACATAACTGGAATGTGGTCCTAGGTAGCTATACATTATGCCAAAAAAAAATTAAAATAAAAAGGGAAAGGTTAAAAATAGAATGGCAGAGATATAGCATTGTATATTAAGGAAGTATATTTATGTGAGAAACTAAAACCATTGTAGATAGGGGAGTGTAGTGGAAAGCATTTAGGTAGTCCTTTGGGCATAATTCCAAATTATTCACCAGAATGATTTGGACCAGTTCATTGTACTCCACCAACAGTTCATTAGGGTATCTATTTTTCCCTTATCCCTTACATCATTTTTTATTTCTGATAGGTATGAGGTGGTTCCTCAGGGTTTCTTTAATTTGTATTTCTCTAATCATTAGTGATTTTTAGAGCATTTTTTCATATGACTGTGGATCATTGATGGTGAACTTATAGCATGGGTGCCAAAAATGGCATGCAGAGAGCTCTCTATAAGCAGTTCTTACTAGAAAGGCAGAGGGATTTGGGCAGAGCTGTTCCCTTCCCCGTGTCCATCATACCTGATGGCATTTTTTCACATACCCTGTCCCTCTGCCCAGCAGCCCAATGTGAGTGCACAAAGTGTAAGCTGGAGTGGGGCTGAGTGCTCATGTCACTCTCCTACCCCTCTCTACATTTGCTGAGCACATTCCTTACCCCAGCCATCCCACTACCCAGCAGCCCAATGGAGCTCTTCCTCCCTCCCTTGTGTGGGGTAAGGTTGGGGGTGGGACGCACCCAACACTCAATGGGGATGAGGGGCACAGCATGCTGTCTTTGGGAGGAGGTGGGCATGGCACTTGGTCTGGGGGGTTGGGGCCCAGCACTTGGTCTCTAAAAGATTCCTCATCACTGCTATAGATAATTGATTTCTTCTTAAAACTTTCTTTTTATTTCTTTTGATCTTTTATCAAGTGGGGAATGGAGTTTATTTTTATCCATCTGACTAGGTTCTATATTTGATATATATTTGAGAGATGAGGCCTTTAGCAGAAATACTTGCTGTAAATCCTGTGTATATTTAGAAAGAAGTCTGTTATTGATCTTTGTGTTACCACTTTATTGGTGCTACTTTCTTTGCCTTTTACATTTATTCACTTGTCTTACATTTTTGTTGTTTGGTTGCTTGAGGTTTAAATAATCACTTTAGTTCCAGTTTTCTTTATAAAAATATTTTATACTCATTTAATTGAATGTCCCATCTTTTGCCCTGTATGGTTAAACTCAGATTTGTAGGATAGGTCACTTTGGACTGTGTTCTGAGCTTCATTACTTTTTGAAACACAGTATTTGAATATCCTTTCTTTTGATGGCTCACAAACCTGTTTTTGCTTTTAATTGTTTTGCCAAACTGTGAGTTTGCAGACTATTCCCCCCCTGCCCCCCTCCCCCCAGAGGTAGTCTTTGAATTCTTTCCATTTGAATTTCATTTTCTATGTTCCCTATGTTCTATTCTCCTTTAATAAATTATTTGTAAGCTTCTATAGGCCTGTGACTATTTTATTAGATGAGATCAAATGAAATATATCTTGAATATTTTCTTAAATTTAATGTTATATAAATGTCAGCTATTGACTATTCCATCATAATATTTTGTATAACTAGTACAATGTTTTGATCCAAGTAAGACATTCAATACATATGGATTGTATAAATTATAGTTGGAAGGTGCTTCAGTAGTCAACTCATTTAAATTCTTCCTTGCATAGATGTGAAAACTGAATCATAGAGTGGTTAAGTGACTTGGCCTATGGTCAAACAAGTAGTGAATGCAAAGCTAGTATTGTATTAATTTGAATCTAAATAACTGATAAGTTCATTCTGAGGGTGACTTAATCAAATACTATATGACTAAAGAAAGTTGAATCATTGCTCTAATTGAGAATGATTGTTTGTATGAATAAGATTTTAAAACTGTTGAACTATAGGTCTCATTAAATACCATCAGGTGAGTTTTTGTGTATTTTGATGTATCAAATTCCACCAGTCCTATTTAAAAAACTTAAAACTTGCTCTTTTGTTTTAAGATAGCTTAATGAAAATACATAATATAAACTGTTTCCACATAGGGTTTATTTCATTTTTTGTGCTTGTATTCTATTCAGTCATGCTAAAATCTGGGTATACAAAGTAGAAATGATGTTTTTTTCTCTTAATGAGATCAAGATATAATGAAGGAGATAAGAAAATACACTTGCATGTACAATCTTATACAAGATAAGTAGTAAATAATTATCAGAGGGAAGGCACTAGAATGAATAAGAATTAGGAAAGGCCTTCTGTAGAAGATGGCATTTTAGTTGGGACTTAAAGGAATCCAGAGAATCCTGTAGGCAAGAGATGAGAGAAAGTGTTCTAAGCATGAGTGACTGCTAGAGAAAATTCCTAGAGCCAAGAGATAGAATATTTTATTCTTGGAATAGCAAGGAGGCCAGTGTCAGTAGTTTAAGGAGTACATGGTGAGGAGTAAAGTATAAAAAGACTGGAAAGCTAAGGAAGTGATGGGGAGGGAGGGTAGGTTATGAAGGGTTCTGAATGCCAAATAGACGATTTTGTACGTGATCCTGAGGGCAATAGGTAGTACTGAGTTGAGTAAGAGAGTGACATGGTTGAATCTGTGCTTTAGGAACATCACTTTTGTAGTTGAATGAAGGGTAGAGTAGAATGAGTCTGGAGGGAGTCAGACCTAACTGTAAGTTAATGCAATATTTTAGGTTTGGAAGTTATGAAAGCCTATACTAGAGTGGTGACAGTGTCAGAGGAGAAAAGAGGGTGTATTAGAGAACTATTGCCAGTGGTCAGATCGATAGATCTTGGCAGCAGTTTGGATATAAGGGATAGGAGATAATGAGAAATCTAGGATGATTTCCAGTTTGTGAGCCTGAGAGACTATGACAATGGTGTTTTCCTCTGCAGTAATAAAGAAGATAATAGATGGGCGTATTTTTTTAAAGGGGAAAGATGAATCTTTGTTGGTTATAATGGCTTTAGGATGTCTTCTGGCCATCCTGTACAGTTTGAGATGTTTGAAAAGCAATTGGAAATTCCATATTGGAGGTCAGTAAGGAGATCTTAACCTCTTTGTTTATGTAAGATTTGATAGTCATCAGCATAGGGAAAGTATTTAAATCTATGGGAACTGATGAGATCACCAAATGAAGTAGTATAGAGGGAGAAGAGGTGAGGGGATGGGAATAAGGATCAAGTGGTGAGGATAGGGATTGGGGTTTAGATGACTTTCAGAGTTTCAGAATCTCTGGGATATATGGAGAATAAAAGGGTATGAGAATGTTCATTCTGAGGAGATGATTGCCCTTCCCAAGGGAGATTCAAGATTGGGCTGGGGAGCAAATGCGACAGGAAATATTAGGCATAAAGTCAGATGGAAGGCTTTATTTCACTAATTTTTTCTCTGAAGGCTGTTGGCTATGCAGTAAATAGAAAAATTGCACAATAAGAGATGTTAGTGGGACCTTCTTAGCCAAAGTCCTTCCTCCTATCTCTCCTCTTTTTCTTCCCTCAAGGTATAGGCACAGCAAGAGATGGAAGGCCTGAGTTAAAAAAGAAAGTTGTTCTACTTTGTAATGGAGGTTCTCTACATCTTGGTTGGGAGAGTAGCTAGCAGCAGGAGGTGGGAATTGCCTTGTGCTGACTTCCTTAAGCACATATGTGTCAGTAGATGGGATTTGGGTGGGGAGCAGAGGTGGGGGAGGTGGGAGGGATAAAGGGGAATAGGGGCAGGTAGTCTGAGGAAGATCTGGCTTTTATTCTGACTCTAGGCTGGAGATGAGGTTGTGAAGCCAAAAATATAGGAGGAAATACCAGAAGAAATCAATTTGAGGGAAATGGAAGTTTCTAGGCCTAGCCCCTTTGTAACTTAGCTAACCACATAGTTGGTGCTTAAGAAATGTTTGTTGAGGGCAGCTGGGTAGCTCATTGGATTGAGAACCAGGCCTAGAGACAGGAGGTCCTAGGTTCAAATTTGGCCTCCGACACTTCTCAGCTGTGTGACCCTGGGCAAGTCAGTTGACTCCCTTCGCCCACCCTTACCACTCTTCCACCTAGGAGCCAATACACAGAAGTTAAGGGTTTAAAAAAAAAAAGAAAAAAAGAAATGTTTGTTGATTGAAGGATTGATCCTGTTGGCCTTAGTATCTTATCAGATTTCATCAGTGTGTGAAAGTTTTCAAATTATTATGGAATATAAAGGTAAATATGAAATACTCTGCATTCTTCCTGAAATAGGCTTTAGTTTAGTAAAGATAAAATCTTATGTGTTCATTATTTTTCTTTTACCATAGTTAAACTTGTTATTTCTGTTCATATAAATAAGTTGTCATTTGGAAATGAAAGTATTTGAAAGTAGGAAGAGAGGTCATTTCAGATAAAAATATTACTTAGGGTAGTAGTCTAAAATACATACTATTGGAGTTAAAGTATTGATTTTGAAGTAGCTATCTTTGTTATTAATAAGTATTTCTAATATCTTGGTCATTGACAGAGAAATATTTATTTTTTAATTTGTAGAATCTCATCTGTTCTGAATGTGGGGATGAATTTACTCTTCAGAGCCAATTGTCCATACACATGGAAGAACACCGGCAGGAATTGGTTGGGAACCGAATTTATGCTTGCAAATCCTGCAAGAAAGAGTTTGAAACTTCTTCACAACTCAAGGAACACATGAAAACTCATTATAAAATAAGGTAAGAATTTTTTGTTTGTTTCATTAAGAAGCTTATATATAGTACTGGCTGCAGACTCTTCCTAGCTTTGTGACCTTGTGTAAGTCACTTAAGTTCACTTGCTTAGCCCTTAGCTGCTCTTCTTTCTTAGAATTGATACTAAGACAGAAGGTAAGGGCTTAAAAAAAAAAAAAAAGCTGTTCAGTAAATTAAAAGTAAGGTGCATAGCTGTTTTGTGTTTGATTAAATATGGTTTAGAATTATTTTACTGGGTTAGTATATTTTTTGATATAATAGGACTTAATGCCCATAGCAGAGAAGAGGAATCAGCAAATTCATTGTTCAGTTTGGTTTATAAGACTGAGTCACATCTTAATATCATTATGAGGTATATGGTTCTATTTCTAGTCCAGTTTTATAGCTTATAAAAAAGTTTGCTTATATAGGTGGGTAAGTAACAAGCTTTTATTAAACTTGTAAGTTTGAGATAATATATGAAAAGTTCTTACCACAGAGCCTTGCACATAGTAGACATTTAATACTTTTGTTTATTTCCTTCTTCCATCCTCAATATTGCAGTCATTGGCTTAAGGGCTAGGAATTTAAATACCAGCTTGACAAAGATAATTTTCTTTTTATGTACTCTTATGGTACTCACATTTTAATGATGGGAGATAACACATTTTAAGGGGAGCTGAAAAGTGATGTGGTGGGATGGTGGAAATATACCGAATAATCCTGAAGTATTGAAAGTCACAAGCAGAGCTGAGAGAAGAATGAAGGTTGGCAGCATTGTGCTTTGTTCCAGAATGGAGGCCAAACTAGTTAATTTACCAGTGAGAGGAGACTGGTATGATGGATGGATTTTTCAGAGTGAACAGGCCTCAGGTGTTGAGAGGTTCCAGTGAGACTGCAGCAGAGACCTGGTACAGAAATTCAGAAAGTCATATGTACACTGGGGAGGAGAATATGGCTGCAATGAGCTTTGAAACAAATGAGTTTGCCAGGATCTGCCCATTATTAGAATAATTAATGATATCCTTCTGGTAAAGTGTTTTTATGTATAGTACTTACCTACATTTGAATGTGTTTATGTTATTAAATATTCTTGGTGAAATTTGATGGTTTAAAAAAATTTGCTTGTGATTTTTTTTTTTTTTTGAGAAACCTAAATTTATTTTGACTATACCTTTTTTTGTTTTATAACTTTACCTTCTATCTTAGAATCAATACTGTGTATTGCTTCCACTGCAGAAGAGTGGGAAGGGTTAGGCAATAGAGGTTAAGTGATATGCCCAGGGTCACACAACTAGGAAGTATCTGAGGAGAGATTCAAACCAGGACTTCTGTCTCTAGGACTGGCTCTCAATACACTGAGCCACCTTGCTGCACTTTTGACTACACTTTTAAATAATGATGTTTGTACTGGTTTTTGGGGCTCTGGCTAGTTAAAGTTGAGAGAAGCTGTCAAGGGAACCTAATTTCTTAAAGCATCGATGATAAATTTATCATTTGTCCAAGCACCAATGTCTGTTAATGTTATAAATCAAAAAAAACATCTACTATATATCATCAACAATAGCTTTCAAGAAAGTAATGTGTTGTCTGAGAAGCAGAATGTCTCGGTAAAGAGCAACTCAATCATTTTTTGATAATTAAAGAATCCACTCAAAAGTGCAACATTTTTTACAACCTTCATTGATTACTCCAAAACTTTTGTATCAGTTCTGCAACAAACACTATACTTAGTCACTTACTATTGATATATAAAATCAATCCAAACAGGGGACAGCTGGGTGTCTAAGTGGATTGAGAGCCAGGCTTAGAGATGGGAGGTCCTAGGTTCAAATTTGACCTCAGACACCTCCCAGCTATGTGACCCTGGGCAAGTCACTTGACCCCCATTGCCCACCCTTACCACTCTTCTGCCTTGGAGCCAATACAAAGTATTAATTCCAAGACAGAAGGTAAGGGCCTAAAAAAATAAATAAATAAAATCAATCCAAACCTAGTAAGAATACTAGGATATTTGATGTACTCTTAGAATACTATATTTAAAATATGCCACTAATATAATAGTATGAACATTTGATAGAAAATGTATGTTCTCTTCCATGGAGACAGTTTTGGGGCACTGTTCTTGCTTAGCCCTAAATCCATTAGCAGTCCTAAATAGAACTATGTTCTGTCATAAAAGAAGTCTTATTATTGTATTAATCACTTGATGTAAGATGCATG
The DNA here is from genome assembly GCF_016433145.1 of Gracilinanus agilis. Classification (NCBI taxonomy): domain Eukaryota; kingdom Metazoa; phylum Chordata; class Mammalia; order Didelphimorphia; family Didelphidae; genus Gracilinanus; species Gracilinanus agilis. The sequence goes on from NC_058130.1 coordinate 582,917,965, forward strand.
ACTTATAGTTTCATGGCTCTGCTTGAAAAGCATATCAAATGCTACTCCATCTCATGGAGATTTTTTTCAGCAATACTAACCTCTTCATTTGACCTGATAAGTGTGTAGCATTTTTAATGTTAAAGGAAGAATAAAAATTTAAGGCTTTGAGTAGGGAGACCAAATTGAATCAGTACTTAAAAAAACCTTAGTTTTCTCTAGTCAAAACATATAAAATAGGATATCAATTAGAAAGCTGAGATTTTGTATATTGAGAAATTGGCTCCTTGAAGTCAAAGCTTAATGGGGAGAACATATTTAGAACCATTAATATCAATGCAATACCAATCTCTTTTTTAGTTAAATTTTATTTTTTCAGCATTTTTTTTTCTCTCTTACCACCACTTTTTATCTTCCTCTTCCCACCTCCTTACTCTTCTAAAGGGGGGGAGTGAGAGCAGGAGTGGGCAAGAAAATCCGGGTAACAGAGACAAATTATCAAGTAAAACCAATTCCCATGTTGGTCATACTGAAAAATATGTGTAACATCCTACATATTAATCTATCACCTCTCTGATGGAAGAGGAAAAATTCCTCTTTGGTCTTCTGATTGATAACTCCATTGATTAGAAGTCTTAAATCTTTGTTCATTTTCATGGTTCTATTAACTTTTCTCTTCATCCCAGGTTTCTCTGAAACTATCTTTTTTTCATTTCTTGTAGCATAATGATATTATGTTAAATATCATAATTTATACATAAACTATATATATATATATATATAAATATCATTATGTTACATAGCATAATTTGTTTAGTCATTCTCTAGTTGATTGAATAATCTTTTAGATTCCAATTTTTTACCACCACACACAAAGTTGCTATAAGTATTTTTGTACATTTATAAGACTTTTCCCTTTCTTTGATCACTTTAGGGTTTAGACCTAACAGTGAATCCACTGGGTCAAAGAGTAGGGTAGAATTTTACTTTGGGGGGGAACCTAATTCCAAAAAGCCTTCCAAAATGGCTCTGTAAAGTTTTGCTATTTTCCTGCAGGGCCTGCAACATTTGCCATTTTCCTCTTTTGTATTTAGGGAGAAGGTATTGGGAGACAACTTTACCAATCTAATGGAAAGTGAAGTATCACCTTAGAATTGATTTAATTCACACTTCTCTAATTTGGAACCCCTCTCTTTTTCATATACAGTGTTAAATGAGTCAATTCCTCATATAGATTAGAAATGAGATTTTTATTAAACTCTTGCTGAAAAAAAATTTTTTTCAGTCCATCCTTTACTCAGCTATCCAAGTAATCTTAAAAATGCAAGTCTAAAATTATGTTAACTGCCCTCTCTTCTCTTCCCCTTCCATTTAATTAACTCCAGTTAATTCTCTGTGTAGGAACAAATATAAAAACCTTTTCTGGCTTTTAAAGTCTTTTGTAACCTGGCCCCATTCTACTTTTCAAATATTCTTGAACTTCACTTCCCTCCATGTACTACTTCATAGTCCAGTGATATTGATCCCCTTCTAATTGGAAAGAAGAACTCCATATCTTGATTGTGTGCATTTTCACTGGCTTTCTTTTATGTCTGGAATGCTCTTCTTCCTTGTCTGTGCCTCCAGTCTTCTTCCCTGGCTTTCTTCAGGACTCACTTGAAATCCTATTTCATAACTGGGGGTCATCCTTTTCCCTGGGTTTGTAGCTTAGGTTTCCCATTTACCACAATACTGCTTTATTATGGAGGGTTTTTTTGAATTTATTTACTTTGGCCCTAATTTGTATTTTCTATTACTTTATTGCTCTTCTCACTGGGTATTGAATACTTTGTTTTTGACATTCGAGGAAAGTAATTTAGAACTGTACCCCAAAAGATATTAAACTATACATTAACTTATCTTTAGACCTAGCAGTACTAGTTCTATCACTCCAAAGAGATCAAAGAAAGAGGAAAAAGAATTGGAAACTCAGGGGATATCAGTGAGTTAGGGAAAGTCTGAATAAGTTATGGTTATAAAAATGTGATGCAATGCTATTGTACAGTAAGACATAATGAAGGGCATGTTTTCCAGAAAAAATCTTAGAAAAATTATACAAACTGATGCCAAATGAAGATAGAGCAGAATTAGGGGGACAACTCTTACAGGTACAACAATATTGTAAAGATAATTAGCATTGAAGGACTTAGTTACGCTGATCAACAAAATGTAAGGGTTAAATATTACTGGTTTGACTAAAATATATGAAAATTATAAATAATGATGGTGGTCACCATTCTGAAGTATTATTACTCAGTTGAAATTGCTTTTAATAGTTTTTATTTATAAAAGAGGTGGAAAGAATGAAAGTAGAGAAATATAAAAGAGATATTTAGCCTATTCAACTAAATATTGCACCGCTGCTTGACTCAGCCAGGACTTGTTGACCTTCCACCAGAATTAAACTCTCTCCAGAAGACAGGAAGAGAAAGCCAGCTCTCTACTCACCCAAGTTCCTTCCAAGAGGCAGGTCTAGACTATGACTCTGAGCTGAAGGTGACTAGAGGCCGATTTTCTTCCTTGAGCCTACCTTCTTCTTGAGGCTGACTTTCCTTTTTGAAGTCCAACTCCTTCTTGAAGCTTCCTTCTTGGAGTCGACTTCCCTGGCCCCAGAAATTCAGGGCCTTTTATATTGGCTTTTTGTCCCTTCCCCTTTTCATAAGGGCCAATCATAGTTTCCCAATTGCCCCAGCACTGCCCTGGGAGCAGTGTTTGTGGGAACCATTTCTCACCTTCTGGAGAGGTAAATACTCATCAAAAGAGTTCACAGATTCCCACCTGATTGAGGTGTGAATTCTCATTTCCTGGCTGATTGAGTTGAAAAGATAGAGAGCTTCTCCACCTAATGCTAAATAGGTGTTCAAGCTTTTGTTGATTCAGTTCAAAGGAGGGTTAATCCTATCTTCACTATCTGGTGAATTACTAATTAGGGGTACTTAAGGTATTGTTAACCAAAGTGTTAACTCAAAATAGGCAAAGGGAATAAAGGATTTCCTTTCACTAGTGTAAACTCAGAGAGAACAAAGAATTCCCTTTTACATTACCTACCATAATTCCAAAGGACTAAGGAATAATGATGTTATCTACTCTCAGATAGTGAACTGATGAATTAGAGTACAGGTTGAGGTATATTTTAATCTTTCTTCTAACTTTAATAGCTATGAGTAGAAGACAAAACAATCAGAAAAGATAAAACATAATTTTTATTATATAAGGTAAAGGATTGAATGGAGGAAAAATTTTTGTATTAGATTTGTCTGATACAGTTTTTATATCGCAGATACATAAACAAGACACACCCACATATATTTTCTCTCACTTTCTATCTCTCTCTCTCCCCTTCTCCCCAAAAGCCATTCCACAGTAAATAGGTGTTCATAGGATATGAACAGTTCTCAAAAGAATGGAAAACTACTAGTAACTATATGAAAGAATATTCCTAATCACTAATAAGAGAAATGGAAATCAAAATCACTCTGATTTTCTAATTGAAAACCTGCGGATTTTTGAAGGGGGATTGTCAAAAGATAAGCACATTGTACAATTTTTGTTTGTGTGTGTGTAGATATATGTGAATCAGTTTTGAAAAACAAGTAAGATTCATGCAAATAAAGTTATTATGAATAGTAAAGGTCTATAATTGTGATACAGAGCATGTGTTTTCAGACTTTTTCTAAACGTTAGTTTTAATGATTTTTTTTCTTTAAAATACTAATTCGTTATATGCGATGGCTGTTTGGGAGAAATTAGAAGAAGGGGGTATTGAAGCATTTTTTTAAGTGATGTTAAAAAAACCCCAAAACATCAATAAGATTTTTTAAAAAACTACTCTGTTTTGTTCCTTTGTTCTCTGTAAAGTAGAAAAGAAAAATCTAAAAATTAAAGGCAGAAAAATGCAAAACCAAACTGATTAAGTCAGAAGCTGTAAAACAAAACAAAAATAAAGTCAATTAAATTGATATCTATTAAATTTAATTTAAAAGCATAAATGTAAAAGAAAGGGAAAAAGAAAAGATATCAAAACAGATAAAATTAATACCATTATGTTCTATATATAAAGTTGTGTGCTAATAAATTTTGAGTACTCACATGGATGACTATTTTAAATAGGAAGTATAGCTAGGTGACATAGTGGATAAAGTGCTTGCCTTGGAGTTTGGAGGACTTTAGACACTTTACTCGCTGTGCCTCTGTAACCCTGGGCTAGTCCAACTGCTCCTGTTTGCCTCAGTTTCCTCATCTGTAAAGTGATCTGGAGAAGATGACAAACCACTTCAATATCGTTGCCAAGAAAACCCTAAATGAGGTCACAGAGAGTTGGACACAATTGACTACACAGCAATAAATTTTGAATGAATGAATGGAAAAAAAAAACTATTAAGGAATGTGTGTCAGGCAATCATGACTGGTGCCTATATATTTTCCCCTGTTTACACTTCTTAGTATATTAGAAGTTTTTTTTTTTTTTTTTAAACTAAGGCATCACTTGTTAGGTCTTTTTAAAAATTCTTATATATTTCTGACAAAAGATAATTGTTGGAAAAGGATGTTTATGAAGATATTTTTTCAAATAAAATGATTTTTTAAAATAGTCAAATAGGGCAGCTGGGTAGCTCAGTGGAGTGAGAGTCAGGCCTAGAGATGGGAGGTCCTAGGTTCAAACCCGGCCTCAGCCACTTCCCAGCTGTGTGACCCTGGGCAAGTCACTTGACCCCCATTGCCCACCCTTACCAGTCTTCCACCTATGAGACAATACACCGAAGTACAAGAGTTTAAAAAAAAACAAAAACAAAAACAAAAACAAAATAGTCAAATAGTAAGCACAGAGGTGAGATCTTGTATTCTTTCCACCTTTCAACTTACATTTGACACTAAAGAAGTGATCTCCCAAAAAATATCGTTTTCAGAACCTTGCTTGTTTTGTTCCCTTCTTATACTTTCACAAAAGATTTTGTAGTGGTGTGCATGTATAAATTGTTATCAAAAATATTTTGTGGAGATGGGAAATTAGGCATATATGGGTCAGTAACTATTGATATTTCCTTAAGTCAATTTTGTAGGGGTAATAATAGGTCCATATTAATGAAAATAAAAGCTAAAAATTATAACAGCATATTGGCTATGAAAAAACACATTTAAAAATTATTTATCATTTTAGAGCTATACCAGAAATGCAATGTTGTTTCAATATTTGGGGGAAGCACATGTGTTAATAATATTATTGACTCAGAAAAAGGCCTTCAGCAGATATAACATTCATTTCTTTAAAAACATGAAAAGAATAGAAATATTTTTCATCAGTCTAATAAATGGTATCTTGCTTGACTTTCAAAGCCTCTTCTTCCTCGCCTCCCTTTCCAGTGTTCTTGCACTGTAGTCCCTTACACATATTTTTTACTCAAGCAAGACACAGTCTTCTTACTTTGTGCCTTTTCACTGTGTCCCCAGTGTCTGGAATACTCTCCCTTCCTAATTCTTGCCTCCTGACTTCCCTTCCTTATTACAAACCTTTCTTAGCCTTAATGCGAGTGCTTTATCACCCCAGTTTATCCCATCTGCATCAGTACAGTGTATATTTTGCTTACAAATAGTTGCATTAGCATATGACTTCTTTGAGGACAAGAATTTTTATTTTGGTCAGTCATTAAGCATTTATTAGGAGCCTATTATGTACAACATGCTGGGAATACAAAGAAAGTGCTTACCTTAGAAGAGCTCACAGTCTAATGAAGGAGCTCACAATTCAGTGTTTAGTACAGTGCCTTGCACATGATGAAAATTTAACATGTTTATTGACTGTTTTCCATGCAATCGAACAGTGTGTTGTGTGTGTGTGTACACGTGGACATAAGGGCTTACTAAATATTTTCGAATTGACTTTCTTAAAGTCTATAGTAGTGTCTGCATGTTCATCTTTGATTTCTGATTAAGGTTTATATTAAGATTCTTATGAAAAAATCTGCTAAAACTTTCTGATTAAATTTTGAATGCATCAGAGTGAATACTAATTAAATAATGAACTTTCTTTGTCACTAGGGTATCAAATACAAGGTCATATAATCGGAATATTGACAGAAGTGGATTCACATATTCATGTCCACATTGTGGAAAGACCTTCCAAAAACCAAGCCAGTTAACTCGACATATTAGGATACACACAGGTATGAAAAGATTTATTTTAAGAAAATGTGAAACTCTTAAAAATAAAAAATCAAATATCAAGTGCCTACTATGTTCAAGACATTCTGTTAAATACTAAGAATACAGGTACAATAAAGGGAATTGATCCTACTCATATGGAATTTATGTTATAATAGAGGAGACAGAAAATGTTTTCAGAGTAACTACAAATAAATCTGAAATAGTTAAATACAAAGTAGTTTTGAAGCAGGGCACTAGCAGTTAAAGGGATCAGCAAGTGCTTCACATAGATTCTGGTGCTTGAGTTGTGACTTGAAAGAAGAATAGAAATTCTGCAAAGTAGTGCTAAGGAGAGAGTGGATTCTAGGCATCGAGAGCTATCAATTGAGAGTCATTGAAAGTAGAATAAGCTATTTGGAAGAAGCCTAAGAAACCTAGATTTATTTTTATTTTTACATTTTTCTAAAACCATTACCTTCTGTCCTAGAATCAAAACTGAGTTTCAGTTCCTAGACAGAAGAGCAGTAAGGGCTAGCCAGTGAGGGTTAAGTGATTTGCCTTTGAACCCAGGACCTTCTGTCTGCAGGCCTGGCTGTCTATCCACTGAGGCTGCCTCACAAGTTTATAATCATACACTTTTGACTTCATGTTTTGAAGTTTTAAAATATTTAACATTACCATTTGACCTGACTCCTAAGATTTTTTCACCAACCATCTGGTTTTCTTAGTAGTAAGAAAAATGACTCTTGTCTTTTACCTTTTAGTATAATAGCATATTTGTATATCATCATATTTATTTATATCGTATTCATTGAAGAGTGAATAGTATTTTGAAATGTTTGGACAAATTTGAGTTGGTCGAGCTTCTAGTTTTTATTGAGGACATCACATATTGTTATATTCTTCATAGATATTCTAAAAAAAATTTATAGAGGATCATGAAGTACCTTTTGAATCATTTAGGAAAGGTCAGTAAATTCAAAAGTATCCAATGGTCTAATTTTTTTTGAAAAGCTACTCATTTTTTTTTTTACTGAAACACCATTAACTTTTAAACTTGGATAAAACTTAGGAGCTCATTGCTTCTTTAATTTCTATTTCTTAGGTAGGATTATTTGTGTATTCTATTTTCTGTTAATCTGGACAATTAAAATTTTTATAAGTCAGCCAGTTCATTTAGATTGTCAGCTTAATTAATTAAATTAAATGAAAATTTAATTTATTAAATTAATTAAATTAAATTTTATTTAATTAAATGAAATTAAATGAATTTAATTAAATGAAAGCTTCTAATAAATGCTTTAATTCATCATCATCAGTAGCACATTTGCCCTTTTCATTTTTGATACTGGTCATTTAGTTTTCTTCTTTTAGAAATAAAATAACTGGTGGTTTATCTATTTTAAATGATTTTAAAAATTACTTTAAAAACTTTACATTTTGTCTTAGAATTAATACTAAGATTTCTTTTGGTTTCTGACCTTTGATTGGCCTTATACTTTTAGCTACAGGTAGTTATTCAAGTAGGTGCCTATGTTTTTTTTGTTTTTTTTTTTAATCTTGCCTTCTATTTTAGAATTGCTACTAAGTGATTCTAGGGCAGAGGAGTGGTAAAGGCTAGGCAATTGGGGTTGTGATAAGCCACCTATCTGCTCCTATTTAAAAATTTCAGGGGAGGCAGCTAGGTGGCTCAGTGGATTGATTATGAATATTACTTTTAAAATGTTGAATGTTAAAAAAAGAAATTCTCTTTAAGATGTCTGTTAATAGTGCTACTACCTGGGTTAGCTGGGAGGCTCTGTGGATTGAGAAACAGGCTTAAAGACAGGAGATCCTAGGTTCAAATTTGGCCTCAGACACTTCCTATCTGTATGACCCTGGGCAAGTCACTTAACCTCCATTGCATAGCCCTTACCACTCTTCTGCCTTAGAAACAACTAAGGCAAAAGGTAAGGGTTTTAAAAAAATAATTAACTAAAAAAATGTCTTCCATAAAACTATATCCTAGCTTTATTTCATTTTTTCCCTTTCAGTTTTATTTTTAGGATTTCCATTTTGGAAATTAAATTTGGTCATTAAAATTTTCTCCCCATATTTTTTTAGCTGACTACACAATATATTGATCAGCTTTCTGTTTGACCTTTAAAGCCTTTCATAATTTGACTCATATCTTATGCTCCACATCCTCACTAGCATCACCGGCAAAACCTCTCCAGTCTTCTTATACCTTATTTCCCCCAACATTGTTTGTGATCTAATCACACTGGCTTTCTTGCTATTCTTAAAGAGGACACTCCACCTCAGGCATTTTCACTGACTGCCCTTCATGCCTGAAAGTCTCTTATCTCCTTCATCTCAGCCTTTTGGTTTTCTTGGCTTCCTTGAATTTTATCTTTTTAAGGAAAATTTCCCCAATTTCTTAATTTAAGTGTCTTTCTTCTATTGATTATCTCTAATTATCTATATATAGTTTGTATGTAGCAGTTTGTATTTTGTCTGCCCTATTTGAGTTTCTTGAGAATGAGAATTGGCTTTTGCATTTCTTTGTATTTCCAGGGCTTAGTACAATGTCTGGCCTAAAGATAAAAAGACTGACTTCTGTAGAGTATTCTTTATCCTTACTTTTTGTGATGACTTAATTTAAAATAAAGAAACCTCTTAGAACCTTTATCTAACATTATTCTTTATTCATTTTGTGCCCATAAGGAAAAAACCTTTTTTAACCATAACAACCTTAGTTTGCTAATCTTTGGCGCCTTTTAGAATACTATAATGAATTGTAAAGCTCTAAGAGACCTTGGAGAAGATCTTGTCCAAACCCTACCTGTATGCTTTGTTTGAGAAATTAAATGACTTGTCCAAGATAAAGCAGTTGTGGGTGAATTCACATTTCAGTGTGGGGCATATTCTTCAAGAAGCCTTGTCTTTTGCATTATTTAATATAGAACAATTTAAAAATTTTAAGTGCTGACATTTCATTCATAGTTACTTTGATAACTATGTGTGATAAAATGAAACATGAGAAATATCAAAACATTTGTAGAGAAAATGTCTATGATATTTTGAATATTGTTTTGACTCTTGACAGATAACATGTATAGATGATATTATTTCTCAAATAAGTTTATATATTATATTCACCAATCATTTATTAGTCTATGTTAAATGTTAAGTGAGATGCAAAAGAAAGATAGTCTGCCCTTAAAAAGTTTACATTCTTCAAATCTGGCCTCAGACACTTCCCAGCTCTGTGACCCTGGGCAAGTCACTTGACCCCCATTGCCTACCCTTACCACTCCTCTGCCTAGGAGCCAATACACAGTATTGACTCCAAGACTGAAGGTAAGGGTTCTTTTAAAAAAAAAAAAAGTTTACATTCTATTCTAATAGGGGATTAAGATAAATTACTGAAACTAAATAATAATAAAAGGTAAGTACAAAATGCTAGGAGAGTTGCAAGCATAGAAAAGTGGCCTCTGGTTGTGGGGGAATACTTTAGCTAAGTTTTAGAGTAGGAGGAATGATTTTATTATATAGTTAAAGGGTTTGGAATTTGGGTATGAAAAACATTCAAGACCATTGGAATGACATTAACAAAGTCATAAAAGTAGAAAATCAAGAGACATTTCAAGACACTATGATTTTGCTATAGCAGGGAGTAGGTGAGAATTAGCAGGGTGATGGAAAGGCTAGAAACTACCTAGGTTAGTGTCAGAGGATAGAGAGCCTTAAATGTCGAGACAAGGATTTTGACTTTATTGTGTTGGCAGTTAGGAAATTTCTCCCAAATGAGCAGCTCATAGATGAATGGACATTATAGTTCTTTTTAAAAATTCATTTGTTCCAGAGGTGATATAAAAAAATTGCACAGAACAGAGAAATATAATTACTCTTATTTTCTTAAACAGCAAATATTTATTAAGAGCTTACTATGTGTTAGGTATTTTGCTAGTCCTTAAGCAAACAAACAGAAAGAAAGGAAGCTAATACTCAGGTGATTGAAAGCTGTTAATAATTACCCATTATTAAGTGGTTAGTCCTAAATGTCATTTATTCCCTACTATTGAGAGAAACCCTAGAATACTTTTGGTAACTTGGACATTTTCCTCCTTTAGGTATGCTGTGGTGACTTGTGCTTTCACAATTACAGGATTTTGTTTTTGTTAACGTTTTCATTTTAGGTGAAAGACCATTTAAATGTAGTGAATGTGGAAAAGCTTTTAACCAGAAGGGGGCATTGCAGACCCATATGATTAAACATACTGGTGAAAAACCCCATGCTTGTGCCTTTTGTCCTGCAGCCTTTTCTCAGAAAGGAAATCTTCAGTCACATATACAGAGAGTTCATTCAGAGGTAAGTTTAATAGTGAGTGATATAGTATTCAAGTGGACTCTTTCTTGTATGCTCACCTTTCTTTTTTTAAAATGTATATTTGGAGTTATTCAGTAGTCTATAAATTTTATATTTGGAATTATCATTTTTATCTTTCACTTATTTATTCAAAACATTGAATTAATAAGCTACATGGAAGAAATATTTCAGGATTTTATTTCAACTCTGGTATTTATAAATATTTGAAAAATAAATGTTACCTTTGTTAATGGAAACAATTATATCTAGGTAGGACTGAAGAATCTTCTCAAGTTGCTTGATAAGGTTAAAATATTGATCTAAAAAGTGAAAAGGGAAAACAAAATTAGGAAGAGTAACAAAACATATACATTATAATTGTGATGTTATAAATATCAATGAATCCTTTCATTTATCAATTGGACTTGTGTTTTATTTGGTACCTATTATATAATTAGACATATCTGCTTTCTGATCAATGAATTAAATATGTGATTAGGCAGTTGTTTAAAACTTAATACTGATTCCATAGTACTTTTTTCAGGTTTTCTTTTTTTTTTGGATGAATGTTTACTATTTCAGTCATGTTAGTCTGCTTAACTGAATGCAAAAACTCGCTTTTATAATATTCTAAGGTATTTGAAGTAGCTTTTTGGTTCTTAATTATAGTCAAGTTATCCTTTTATTTGATTATAGTCATTGACATATTCTACTTAGTAGAAAATATGAAAGATATTTGTTTTTTACCTGAGCAGTTTTTAGCATTGTTGAAGATGCATGGACTGTCCAAATTAGAATGAAACTTTGAAATCAGTTAATTCAATCCTCTTTAATCACACAAAAAAAATGGAAGCCTACCTAACCTTGTCCACCATCATATACCTAGAGCTAGCATTGGTGTTATGACTACCATACAACTCTCTTTGATTCACCATGAAATCTGCCTTTTGATGCCCCTTTTTTCGAAATTGGAATTGTGCTATCCTTTTAAAGATGTATTATTTTTTAAGTGTATTTTAACATTAATCCATAATTTAATTGATTAATGAAATTTTTTACTTAGTTAAATTATTCTATTATACTTTGATAGAAGTCTCAAAAATGTATCAGAATAAATCAAGTAGGACAAATACCATCTTTCCTCAAAACTTTTCAAGGACAAAAATGGCTTTAACATCCATGAGGTTTGATTAAAAATTTAATTAGCAAAAAGTAACCAGTTTAAGAGAGCCAGTGATAAAAGCCTCTGATCCTTCTTTAGGATATATAATCTGCATTACAAAAGTTAATATTCTCTTTTTTAATGTACTAGTCTTTTAATCCAAGATTGTAACTTTCTTGAAAAGGATCAAAATGTTTATTCAATTTACAAGTGTTTTTTTTTAATTAAAAAAAATTTTTTTTTAAAACCCTTACCTTCTGTCTTGGAGCCAATACTGTGTATTGGCTCCAAGGCAGAAGAGTGGTAAGGGTGGGCAATGGGGGTTAAGTGACTTGCCCTGGATCACACAGCTAGGAAGTGTCTGAGGCCAGATTTGAACCTAGGACCTCCTGTCTCTAGGCCTGACTCTCAATCCACTGAGTTACCCAGCTGCCCCTTACAAGTGTTTTTTTAGTAAAGCTTTGAGCTGGAGCTCTGAGAAAGAGAATTCCTTGAAACTTTCAAAGAAGTTAAAAAATCTCAGAGGAGTATAAAAATCCAGGAAGGATAAGACTGACCAAATAACTAAAATAAAAAATTAAATGAAAAGCAATTTAACAGTCATTTGTTAAGGTGCCTACTATGTGCCAGGGACTGTGCAAGATTCTGGGGATACAATGACAAATATGAAAACTTTTCCTGCCTTCAAGAAGCTTCTATTTTTTAATGACAACGTATATGCAGATAAATACTTATAAAATAAATATGTAATTTGAGGAAAATGGTGTTAGGGAATGCTAATGACGGAGTGGAACCAACAATGGGCCTTAACAGATACAGGCCTATTCTGGAGATTTGGGTTTGGTTTTAGATTACCGCAATAAAGTGAGTCACGTAAATTTTTTGATTTCTCAATGAATATAAAAATTATGTTTACATTATACTGTCACCTGTTAAGTGTGCAGTAGTATTTTGTTTCATCTTAGTTTAAAAATATGCTCTTGCTAAAAAATGCTAACCATCATCTGAGCCTTCGGTAAATTGTAATCTTTTTGCTGCAGCAAAGGCTTGTCTTGATGTTGATGGCTGCTGACTGATGAGGTTGGGTCACTGAAAGTTAGGGTGGCTGTGACAATTTTTTAAAACAATAGTGAAATTTGCCACATGGATTGATTCTTCCTTTCACAAAAGATTTCTCTGTAGCATATGAAGTTTGATGGCATTTTACCCACGATAGTGCTTCTTTCAAAATTGGAGTCAATCCTCTTAAACCCTGTTGCTACCTTATCAACTGAGTTTATGTAATATTCTTTAGTATTGTGTTTCAGGAGATAGGAAAGTATGTGGAAAGATGGTTGATAGAGCAGTTAGAACACACAAAACATTTATTGATTAAGTTCACTGTCTTTTATGGGCATGGTTTGTGGTGCTCTAAAACAATTATATTAATAACATCAAAGATCAGTGATCATAGATGACTAAAAAAGATATAAAAATAACAAAAAAGGTTGAAATAGTGCTAGAATTGCCAAAATGTAACACAGACCTGTTGTGAGCACATGCTGTAGAAAAAATGGTGATGACATACTTATTCATTGAAGGGTTTCCACAAACTTTCAATTTGTGGGGAAAAAAATGCACTATTTGTAAGGCACAAAAGATGAAGCATAATAAAATAAGGTTTGCTTGTATTGCACTTGAATTGAACCTTGAATGGAGCTAGAGATTCCAGAAGGTAGAGATGAAGAGGGAATGTGGGTGCATTTCAGGTTTGGAGAGACAGCCAGGTCAAAAGTGCAGCTGCTCTAGAGGGAGGATTGAGATTTGGCAACTGATTGGCCTACTGGGGTGAAGAAGAAGAAAGAGTTATTAATCACTCTGAGGCTGTGGATCTGGATTACAAATGGGGTTTGTTGCTCTAGAAAGAAATAGTAAAATTAGAAGGAGAATATGTGTAAGAGTATAAAGTTAATGAGATAATGGAGCTATAGTTACTAAGTTTCTGTCAGTTGTATGTTTTTGTAAGTCATAGCAACTAGTCATGGGATAGAAAAATCAATCACAAGCATTTCTTGAATGTAAACTGTGTGCCATATTGTTTTAGGTACTGGGGATAAGACAACAAGAATGAAATAGTTCTTTCAAAAAAATCATGTATATGTATGTCCCAAATAAATATAAGGTAATTTTGGTGGAGAAAGGATTAATAGCTAGAGGAATCAAGAAAGGATTCTTATTAGAAAGTAAAGAGTGAAATTGAGGCAAGCTTTAAAGGAAATCAGTGATTCTAAGAAGAAGAGGTGAGAAGGGAGTGCATTATTGGTATGGGGGATAATTTGTACAAAAGCATGGAGAGGATGATGTGCAAGAAATGATAAGAAGTTTTGTTTGGTTGGCCTGAAGTATGTATAAAGGGAAATAAGTATATGATATGGAAAGAGATCAGAAGCTTTAAATGCAAAATAGAGTGGTTTATACTTGATCTTAGTGGCATTAAGGAGCCTTTGAAGTTTACTAAGGAGAGGGGAGTGATGTGCTTTGACATAATTTTTAGGAAAAATCACTTTGGCAGGTATTTGGAATGTGGTCTGGAAAAGAAAGAAACTTAAAGCAGGCAACCTAACATGAAGGTTAATGTAATAGTCCTGGTGAGAGATAATGAGGGTCTTAATCAGGGTGGTAGATATGGGAGTAAAAGAAAAAGTTTAAATGTGAGAGATATTCTGGAGGATGAATTAACTTTGTTACTGCTTAGATATGAGTTATTAAGGGGACTTTTAAGTTTTTACATGTTGCTGACCAGATATGTTCTAATATATACACTTGTAAGAAATAGGGAAGTTTGGAAGGAGGATGGTTTTGAAGAAAGATAATGAATCCTGTTTTGGACACATTGAGTTTGAGTTACCTACTGAACATTCTGTTTAAAATAGACATTTCACTTAGTCTGCTGGAGCTCAGTAGGGAGATTACTGAGACAGATTTTATAATCATTGGCAGAGAAGATAATTAAATCAATGGGACTTGATGAGGTTGACAAAGGAGAATGGAGAATCAGAAGGGGCCCAGGATTAAGTTTGGGAATTTACCCAAATTAGAGAGTGAGGCATGAATGATGATCCATCCAGTAAAGGAGATTGAGAAAAAAGAACAGACAAGATAGGTAGGAGAACTGACAGCAGTGACACAAAAACCTAGAGTAGAGAATATTCAAGGAAAGAGGGTAGTCATTGACAATGTATACAGCAGAGAGGTTAAAATTTTTTTTTTAAGATTAAGAAACTTAGTTTGATTTTTCGAGAGAGCAATTTTATTTGACTGAAGAAATTGGAAGCCAAATTGCAAAGGAACTGAACTTTGAGAAGAGATAAAGGAGCCAAAAGAGTATTTTTTTAATTTTCACTAGGAGTTTCACTATAAAGTTTACATAATACTTCTACTATTGTCTCTACCCCCAAATTGTATTTAGTTTATATATTTCACATGTACATATGCATATAGTATTTCTTTTTTTTTAACATTTATTAATAATCATTTTTAACATGGTTACATGATTCATGCTCCTACTTTCCCCTTCACCCCCCCACACTCCCCCCACCCATGGCCGACGCACATTTCCACTGGTTTTGTCATGTGTCCTTGATCAAGACCAATTTCCAAATTGTTGGTGGTTGCATTGGTGTGGTAGTTTTGAGTCCACATCCCCAATCATGTCCACCCCGACCCATATGTTCAAGCAGTTGCTTTTCTTATGTGTTTCCTCTCCTGCAGTCCTTCCTCTGAATGTGGGTAGCATCTTTACCATAAATCCCTCAGAGCTGTCCTGGGTCATTGCATTGTTGCTGGTACAGAAGCCCATTACATTCGATTTTACCACAGTATATCAGTCTCTGTGTACAATGTTCTTCTGGCTCTGCTTCTTTAGCTCTGCATCAGTTCCTGGAGGTCTCTCCAGTTCGCCTGGAACTTCTCCAGTTTGTTATTCCTTTTAGCACAATAGTATTCCATCATCCGCATATACCACAGTTTGTTCAGCCATTCCCCAATTGAAGGGCATACACTCCTTTTCCAGTTTGTTGCCACCACAAAAAGCGCAGCTATGAATATTTTCGTACAAGTCTGTTTATCTATGATCTCTTTGGGGTACAAACCCAGCAATGGTATGGCTGGATCAAAGGGCAGGCATTCTTTTATAGCCCTTTGAGCATGATTCCAAATTGCCAGCCAGAATGGCTGGATCAGTTCACA
>NC_058130.1:582934262-582969180 GCF_016433145.1 Gracilinanus agilis
TATATTTGAGTAATTAGACCCCTGTCAGAGTTTTTCGTTATAAAGATTTTTTCCCAATTTGTTGTTTCCCTTCTGATTTTGACTACATTGTTTTTGTTTGTACAAAAACTTTTTAGTTTAATATAATCAAAACCATTTAATTTACATTTTGTAATTTTCTCTAACTCTTGCTTGGTTTTAAAGTCTTTCCTTTCCCACAGATCTGACAAGTAAACTATTCTGTGTTCACTTAACTTGTTTATAGTTTCCCTCTTTATATTCAAGTCATTCACCCATTCTGAATTTATCTTGGTGTAGGGTGTGAGATGTTGATCTAGACCTAATCTCTCCCATATTATTTTCCAAATTTCCCAGCAGTTTTTGTCAAATAGTGGATTCATGTCCCAAAAGTTGGGCTCTTTGTGTTTATCAGACACTGTCTTGCTGATGTCATTTACCCCAAGTCTATTCCATTGATCCTCCTCTCTGTCTCTTAGCCAGTACCATATTGTTTTGATGACCGCTGCTTTATAGTATAGTTTAATATCTGGTACTACTAGGCCCCCTTCCTTCACATTTTTTTTCATTATTTCCCTTGATATTCTTGATCTTTTGTTATTCCAAATGAAATTTGTTATAGTTTTTTCTAATTCAGTAAAGAAGTTTTTTGGTAGCTTGATAGGTATGGCGCTAAATAGGTAAATTAATTTGGGTAGAATTGCCATTTTTATTATGTTAGCTCCACCTACCCATGAGCAATCAATGGCTTTCCAATTGTTTAGATCCAGTTTTATTTGTTTGGAAAGTGTTTTGTAGTTGTTTTCATATAATTGCTGTGCTTGTTTTGGTAGATAGATTCCTAAGTATTTTATATTGTCTAGGGTGATTTTAAATGGTGTTTCTCTTTCTACTTCTTGCTGCTCTAGTGTGTTGGAAATGTATAGAAATGCTGATGATTTATGTGCATTTATTTTGTATCCTGCAACTTTGCTAAAGTTGTTGATTATTTCTATAAGCTTCTTAGTTGATTCTCTAGGATTTTTTAAGTAGACCATCATATCATCTGCAAAGAGTGATAACTTAGTCTCCTCCTTGCCTATTTTGATACCTTCAATTTCTTTTTCTTCTCTAATTGCAACTGCTAGTGTTTCTAGTACTATGTTGAATAATAGAGGTGATAATGGGCATCCTTGTTTTACTCCTGATCTTATTGGGAAGGCTTCTAATTTATCCCCATTGCATATGATGTTTGTTGATGGTTTTAGATATATACTATTTAATATTTTTAGGAAAGGTCCTTCTATTCCTATACTTTTCAGTGTTTTCAATAGGAATGGATGCTGTATTTTGTCAAAGGCTTTTTCAGCATCTATTGAGATGATCATGTGATTTTTGTTTGTTAGACTATTGATATGGTCAATTATGTGGATGGTTTTCCTAATGTTGAACCAACCTTGCATTCCTGGTATAAATCCCACCTGATCATGGTGGATGATCTTCTTAATTACTTGCTGGAGTCTCTTTGCTAGTATTCTATTTAAGATTTTTGCATCTATGTTCATTAGGGAGATTGGTCTGTAGTTTTCTTTCTCTGTTTTTGATCTCCCTCATATAGTATTTCTTAAGACAGAATGTGAGCTCCTTGTGGAAAAGAAATTTTTATTTTTGTTTTTGTAGGTACTTAGGTAACAGCTTATCGATTCAATAAATAACATTGGTTCTTTTCTCAAAATATATTAAACTGCTATTTTTGCTTATTTTTCTTTCTCAGATTTTATTATAGCCAGCAGTCAGTTTTAGGGCCATTTGGTCTATTGCTTTCAACATTTATTCCCATTATATCATAAACCAACAAAATTTGTTGGTTTTAAAAAAAAAAGGGTTTTTAAAAATCCTAGACTGTGATCCCCCTTCCTAATCTCAGAAGGTAGGAGGAGGGAATTAGGGGTAGAGTGAGTAGATTAGGGCAGTGGGGAAAAAGAGATATAGATTAACTGAATTTTAGAGTGGAAAGGGATGTTGGTAGCTTTTTTGGGGCAGTTAAGTAGTGTAGTAGGTGTGAGTCCAAGACTTAGAGTTAGGAAGACCTGAGTTTATATTCTGTGACCAGACTTTGTTGGTTTTGCAATCTTGGACAAGTCACTTAGTTTTTTTTAGCTTCAATTTCTTCATCCTTAGAATAGAGATAATTATAATACCCAGGGTTCTTGTGAGGGTCAAATGAAATAATAGGTCAGCACTTTGCAAACCTTAAAGTGCTATATGAATGCTATTTTTATTATAATTATCCACTACAACCTATATTAAAAGGAATGTTTACTATACTTATGAAGTGTTTCACTGAAACAAAGTAGGTCTGTGATTTGGACACATCTGGTGAAACATGGCTTTTGATAGTACTACCTGAGCTGTTAAGAGTTAATATTTGAGTACATATGGAAGAATTATTTATTTAAATGGGGAGGTGTGTTGTTTTTTTTTTATGTATGATATTGTGTTAACTTGCATCAAACCTAAGAATATACTGCAACATCTACTCACTGAAGTCTATGTTGACTCAAAGCACAATATTTCAACAATTTGCCAATCAAAAAGGGCTATAATATACCAAGATGGAGACTGAACTGGGACTAGAATTGAATACAAAAAAGAGATCAGACTGTATTAATTTGAGAAATTACTCATCTCTTTCAAAAGTCTTAAATTGCAAACTAATCTTTCTGACACCAGTAATCTCATGAAAAAACCTATATATTCAAGTATTATCTCTATGTAGGTATGTGTGTGTGTATTTATATATATATATATATATCCAACCTTGTAACTTTTTTTTAACTCTTGTCCTTCATCAAAAACTAATTTTTAGATATCTCAGCCTGCATCCTCTCAAACTCTTTATGTCCAAAGTGGAATTTATTATTTATATTCTTTCCCTTTTTTTCCAAACTTCCCTTTCTCTTAAACTTACCTAATTCATATAATCACTCAGGCTTTCAGCCTTGCAATCATCCTTGATTCTTAACTTTCTCTTGTGAAAATAGGTAATGGAAGGCACCAGGGATGTTACAATAAATCTAAATAGTTGTGGGTACACACACTGGGTTGTAGTAGAGACTGGACCAGGATGGGAAGACCGAGTTCACTGGATTAACACAGGAATGGCAGTTGGTCTTAACTGTCACCCAGCTTTCCCTAGGCCAGAGTATAGAAACAAGTAGGCAAGGTAACAGGTTTAATTATGTTTAACTAAAAGGTGGGAAAGGGATTTCTCTACTTAAAACCTAATGGGCAAAACCACAGGGCAAGGGGAGGACTTCTCTACTCTAATCTTAGTGATCTAAGCAGACAGGGCCAAAGGAGCAGTAATGGAGTCTCTGGGAGGCTCCATCAGACCTGGTCCTGCCAGACTTGACCAACACAGCTAAGGGCTGAGGGTGGCTTTGAGGTTTCTCACAGTAACCCACAGATGTTTACAGGATGCCAAAAGCCAAGGTGATCCACGGTATCCAAGCAGAGAGAGCGTGCTTGAGATGCTGTCCACCAGATCCCAAACTCCTCCTCCACCTGGTGCTGCTCTGTAGTTCTTGTCCCCTTGCTAGATGCCACCACCACACAGGATCCCAGGGAAATCAGGATGCAGGGTGTCCTTTACTCTGAGATCTCCCAGGGCTAACAACAGTTTGTGCCAACCTCTAATGGAGTCTCTCTCAGAGTACAAGCCACTTCCTCCTGCTCCTTCATTCCATCTTGGAATGCTCCAGCTCCAGCCCTTCCTGTCCCACCTTAATACTTAATTAATTACTACCTAATCTTCCTCACAACACTCTCTTCCATACATCCACAATATCTCTCACATCTATCTCCTTTTCTTTCTATTCAAAAGGCCTAGTGAGACTTCATTCTACTCTGTCACATTTAATGTGAACTGTTATATTAGATACAGAACTGATTTCCTTACCTTTAGTTTCTCATCTTCATAATCTATCATTCTTGTAACTGCCAAATCAGTTTTCCTTGGGTATTGGGCTGATCATTGCATTTTCCTGCTCAGAAATCTCTATTGTCTCCTTCTTGCTTTTAGGGTAACATCCAAAACTCTTTACCCTGGCATTTAAAAGTGTGTGGTTGCAACCTACCTCCCCAGCCTTATCTTACATTACTCTTCTTTGTATAAGGTATTCTTCACACTGTATTCAAATTGTCTTATTGGTTCCCTTAATTTGACATTTTTGGAATTCATTTCTTCCTCACATCTGTTTTTTAGAATCTTTTGTGTCCTTCAGTGCTCAATTTCAAATTCTACCTCATCTACCTTTCCTGATCCCATCAATTGTTAGTATTGTCTCCTCCCTTAGATTACTTAGTTTTAATTTATGTTCATTTGCCTGCAGACTGTGAAAGCTCTTTGAGAGCAGGAAAGTTTTGAAGTTTTTGGTTTTTGTATCCCAAGATTTTAACAAAATAGTCTATTGCACATAGTACCAATGCTTTTTCATTGATATTATTATTTGGAAGTCACAAAATATTCTTATCTTTCAAAGATTTGAAGTTGAGAAATATACAAAGAACTGTTAAAAAAGGAATCATGTGTATGAGCACATATGTACTTTAGTGTGAGCTTTAATATATTATCTCAAATGAGGAATTATTCAAGAGACTTAGTGTAAAGGATATTAACAAAGAAATATAGTTTTGAAAAGGTGACCTATGCATATTGAGAGAGATAGCATTATGTGTTCTGCTTGCATCCTTAGCAATATCAAGAGGAAGTAAGGAAGGTAACTAGCATGTTGGTGGACCTCTACATTAAATTCATGTTATGCAAAGGTTGAGGATGAGTAGACTTCAAATGGTAATCCTTCCTTCTCACCATGTAAACAGCATATATATTTTTGCTTTGATTTCTTTGTTACTTTGCATATCTTTTGCATAATTTCTTGTTTGCAGTGTGTTCTAAGAGTTGAAAAGGGTTGGTGGTTGTGGAGGGCTTGAAAAGAGAAGCAATATAAACATCATTGAGATTTTGGAATGTAATGCAATCTTTACTTTCAACAATCTAACATATAGGATGTTTTGGTGGTATTAATTTTAAATAAAATCAAACAAAAATTCCCACACTTTCCCCCAATAAAAGTAGGGTTCAGTTGTTTTCCTAGTTTTGGTTGTCAGGAAAATTCATTAGAATGGATTTTGATTGTTGTGTTTATGTTTATAATTTAACATTGCATTAATAATTGTAATAATTTAATTGCTTTTTTTTTAAAAATTCTTTAAGGTCAAGAATGGTCCTACGTATAATTGCACAGAATGCAGTTGTATATTCAAAAGTTTAGGTAGCTTAAATACTCACATCAGCAAGATGCATATGGGTGGACCACAGAATTCAGCAAGTTCTACTACAGAGTCTACTCATATTACAACGGTAATGTAGTTTATAAAAGCAAATACAGACATTTCTTTCTTTCTGTAAGTGTGATGTCTGCATACTTCTATGTAAAAGAGATTTTTACCAAATGCAAATTTGCTAGTGAACATGGAGAACGGAGGGAGGCAGAGAGGAAGCTGCATGCTCTTAGAGGGAGGGGGTCTGTACATGACTCAAGGACATATGGGGATCAGGGACAGAGAAATGATATTAGGAGGAGGAACATGTGGGGCTAGGGCTAGTCACATGGAGCCTGACTGGAATCAAGAGGAAGAATGCAACTTGTAGGGGGCAGATGGAGTGGGGGTGGAATGGACATGGATTCAGACTGGAGAGGATAGGCAACACGGGCTGAGGACAAATATGCGAGTGGGAGAATGGAGCAGGATAAAGACCTCATGGTGCCAAAAATCTTAAACCAAACACTAGGTCTGTGGTGGACGGCAATCTTTGGATCAGTTCTGCTTTCTCTTGGAGTGGTTTTTTTTGGGGGGTGGTTTGTTTATTTGTATTTATTGCTAATAGAGGCTACAGTGCCAAGTTGAGAGGCAGGAGTGGAGAGAGCACAGTACTGTACAGTAAAGTTAACAAATATTTTTTTGAAATATGGATTTCTTTCAGAATTCCTTAGATAAAGCCCAATGTGTGTAATGTCAATTTACATAAAAGGAGAATTGTCTGTACGAGAGATCTTTGTATCCATGGTTGAATTGTGTTATCTTACTGCTTTAAAAGTTGACAAAATCAAATTTCTTCACAGAAGGAAGTTCTTGATAGATTTTTGGTTACTGGAAAAATTTTTATTTTTCTGTTTTAAATGATACACTAATTGACCCCAAATACTAGACTCACCAGAATTAGAGAAAACAAAATATGATAAAAGCATTCATTTATAGAAGTTAAATAGTTCCATTGACATTTATTAATGACAATGGTATCTTCAATCTATAAATTAGGAAGTTATTTTTTTTAAGAGTTAAATTTTCACATGACATGAAGTGAAAATTTTTCCTAAATTAGATATACTTTTTGGAAGCAAAATTGTATTTTCCAATGTTTGTTTTTTAATTTTTTTTGTGTGTGTGCTTTTATTTTTAGGATTCATTATCCCCGTCACAAAATACTACTTCTACTACACTATTACAACCAGTTGATAATAAATGGAAAAATGTAAGTAAAGAATTATTTAAGTAGTATTTAAGCTCTAGAAATGACCCTGGCTTTTAGTTATGTGATGATTTCAAAAGTCTTAATTTATGCTCATTGATAAAACTGATTGTAAAGGTAAGATTTCTGTTAAATTAAGAACCCTCTATGTGTAATGGAAAAAGATCTAATTTCTTTTTTATTGCTTTTGTAATGTTTCATTTTTTAATTTCTTGCTTTGGCTTTGGGGATCTCTTCCACTTATTTAATTCCAGGTGGGGAATAAATTTTAATAAAAAATTTGTAAATTTTAGAGATTCTACTTTAAGGAATAGCTTAAAGTTTAAAACTCATTCATCCATACTCTCTTGATTATCTTTCTTGTAATTAATAGCATAGATTTGTGAGACAACCAATTAGGGATGTGAGATAAGATAATTGTGGACTAGAACAAAACCAGTTCACATTTTTGTGTATTGATGTCACTACATCAACAGTTTAATTACTAGAATAAGGAACCTTTTATTCTTTTACTGAGACAAAATCATTTAAGGGTTTGATTAATGTTTTTTAAAAATCACATGATTTGATTTGGAGATTCATCCATATCTTTACCTTATGTCCTATATCTACTAGTAATGGAAATAGATATATGCTTTCTTTTTCATTGCCTTTGTAATACCTCATTTCAAAATTTTCTTGCTTTTGTTTTGGGGATGTTTTGAAACTACATATACGGTAACTATTTCACAAATCCATATGGTACTTAACTGAATAGTACACACACACACACACACATAATGTATGTATGTAAGTATGTATGTATGTATGTATGTATATTTAAGGTATGTGTTTAGTCCTTTTCACTTAGGTTTGAAATTTCATGACCCATTTGAGATTTTCTTGGCAGAGATACTACAGTGATTTGCCATTGTCTTCTCCAGCTCATTTTACAAATGAAGAAACAGAGGCAGAGTTAAGTGACTTGCCCAGTCACACATTGCAAAATATATTACTCAGCCGAGTGAAGGATGTCATTTTACTTTTGTCTCTGAATTCTGGGTAGTGTTAAAAGGAGTTTCTTAATCTCTCCCTCTGTCTCTTATTTAAGAGGCAGAAAAGGAGGCAGTAACAGAACAATTTCTAAGTAAGAGTTAGCAGAGAGCTGAAGATTCCGTTACTTAGGAGATGAGGATCATATATAAGGAGCACCATTGAGAGTTTGGTTGCTCCTTTTCTCTGGCTTCCTAGGGAGCAGGAGTTCTGTGTCGGTCTCTCTCAGTCAAGAGGAACTGGCAGTTGACTTCTGACAGTTTGGATTGAGATACTGATTTAAAGAGGTTATAATAGATTAATGTTCATTGATTAGCTTAGGTAGGTAGTTAGGGAATATATTTCCAGATAGGAGTAGTGTAGTTAAGATAGGTCTGTTTTGGCAGGCAGAAAAACCTGCCCTCAAAGGCAGTTAGATTTAGGATTTCTTAGAAATTTTAGTTAGGATTTGGATTTTAGGCATAGTTATAAGATATTAGAGTGATAATCTTACTTTTATCTTATTTCCTATCTGAACTTCTCCTCAGAATAAACTAAAGTGTTTGTGTTTTATCAAACTGCTCTCTATACATGTGTCAAACTTCTACCAAAAAATTTAACCCTGCACAGCCTGTCGAGCGAGGTAGGAATGTGGTTAATCTATTGATCTTCTGTTCCTTTTCAATAATATCATGGTACAGTTAGTGTAGGAGGAGGTTCCACTATACCTCAAACAACTCCCACTACTAGGGAACTTTAGTGACATATATCTCACTATTCTAGGTTGTCTCTGGTTATTACCTTTCATAGGATTGTTTGTTTTGTCAGGACTGATTCAAGGATACCAATTTTATCTGATAGTTGGTCAGATTTTCTCAATGAAAAGGAAACAGCTGAACAGTAATTTAATTGAAACTAGAGTTGCATATCTGGAAGATTGCATCTCTCAGTTGACCACCACAATCTCCAAACTGAATGAAATTCTCAGTTTACCAAACTTGCCTCTCCTACTGTTTCTGCTTTGTCCACCAAGATAGCTACTGTTTCTATTCCCTCCACCAAGGCAACTAAAACTAAACCCCAGAAAAAAGAAGATAATAGCTTACTCCCATTAAGAGAAGTACCAATCTTTAATCCTAAGAAGGAGTTAGTAATTAATAGGCATCAAAGACCATTTACCCCTCAGGATATTGAGGGATTTAAGCGGAACACTCCTTCATTTGAGGAGGAATCCATAGCAATTATAAAAAAGCTTCAAACAATATGTAGACAATTTAATCCAAACTGTATTGATTTCAAACATCTACTAGATAAATTGCTAACCAAAAGGGAAAAGGATGAAGTTGTTGAGCTTACAAATGAGGCTAATCGGGGAATGGACGCAGTTCACTTGCCTGAGATGCACCCTTGTTGGGACTTTAACGACCCATAGGACTACGTAAGATTGTGCCAAGCTAGGGAGGCAATACTTAACTACATGAGAACATGTTCTGACTGAACAGGTACCAAGACAAAGTTTGAATATCCTAAGAGATAGGAGAAAATCCTTCAAAGTTTATGGACCGACTGATAGAACTGGGAGGAAGATATATGGATTTAAATTTGACCAGAGAAAAGGATATTAGACAATTGAGAAGGCAGTTTGTAAAAAGTTGTTGCAAGGAGGTCAAGAACTATTTCAAAACCAGTTGTCCTAACTGGATGAATATGGACCTTGATGAATTAAGGAGAGTGCAGTATTATGCATGTAATGGACAAGAAAGGAAAGATGACAATATTAGTGAATTAGTGGATGCATTAAGAATGGAGATTAAAGAGAAAAATTGAAAAATTTGAAAAAAGAGATACAAATTTTGGGGTAGTTATAGCTCCAGTGCAAGAATATACAAACCAAAGACCAATGTGTTACTTTTGCGGAAAAAGAGGACACCTAATGATAAATTGCAGATGCTCGAATCAAATATTCAGTAATTTTAGGAATAATGGTGGGAACTTTAGGAACAACTATCCTAGTGACAACAACTGTTTTAGAAATAATAACAACAGAAACAATTTCAGAAATAACAATTATGGAAATTATGGGAATGACAATAACCGAAACGAGGCAAATGATATGTTATAATATATCCATAGTGGGCCATATCCTTGTAATAGCCAAAATGTAAATCCTCAACAAAAGAGGAATCTCTGAGAAGTGCACATGGACCTTTATGAAGGTTTGACAGGGGAGAAAGGACTCTGGAATCAAAGATTGAAACATTTAATTTTCCAGACACAGATATAATTACACCAGTCATACCAATCTCCCTTCCCCCCCCCCCTGTTAGCACTGAACCATATGTGACTCTGAAAATAGGAAATAGGTTACAATCTAGATATTGGGGCATCAAGATTTGTGCTGATGAGTACACCTGATTCTAATTGTAATTCCGTTGGCTCTATTAGTGTTGCCAGGGTGTCTGGAATGCCTTTGGAAGTTCAAAAGCTTTCACCACGAATAGTGTGTGTGGAACATTCATTCCTTCTAATGCCTAACTCCCCTTTGAATTTATTGGGGAGAGATGTTTTGTGTAAATTAAGAGCCATGATAATATGTACTCAAGATGACAATATTACATTAGAACTACCTGAAGAATCTCTTACTTGGTTCCTGGTATTCTTTCTATATAGTCAGGAGATGAATAAAGCTCCAACCTTTAAAATACCAACATATATATCCGAATATCTCTGGGCTACATATTCTACCAATGTAGGCCTACTTAAATTAGCAGTTCTGGTTAAAATTAGAACAAGAGGTGGTCCACCTCTGTCTGTTCCACAATATCCATTATCAAAAGAAGCAATCGATGGAATTACCCCGGTGATAAATTCTTTAATCAAACAGAAAATGATAATCCCATGCAAATCAGAATACAATATACCTATTTTGCCTATTAAAAATTGAAATTAGACAAAAATGGAAAACTGGTTTATAGATTTTTTCAAGATTTAAGGGCTATTAATAATCACATAATCAAAAGACATCCTGTTGTTCCAGATTCATCAGTTATTATTTCCTATATTCCTAGCAACGCTAAATATTTCACAGTAGTAGACTTGTCTTCCGCTTTTCCTGGAAAGGGTCTTAATATATGTGGTGCAGTCTAACTCAAAGTTACATATAAAGTCCAACTTTATTTTCCTAAATTATGACACAAGATTTGGCAAATATTGAATTTAAGGAGTTGTTTAATACACTTTGTGGATGATTGTTCTTGGCCTCGCCAAATTCCGAAGCATGTCAAGAAGATGGAAAAAAATTCCTGTTGGAATTATATAAGAGAGGACAAAAGATCTCAAAATCAAAGGTTCAGTGGTATCTCCTGTTGTTATATCTCCGTGCGCCCAAGTAGCTAAAAGCGCCCAAGTAGCCAAAAGAGGAAGTTCAAAGTCACTTCCCCATATTTAAAGCCTTCCCTCACCTTGAATACATAATCCAAAACAGGAAACCCGTTGGACCACGGGAAATATAGTTCCAAGGTCCCCCACAGGTCCACAGAAGTTTGTCAAACACTATATTGAGGTTCAGACCTTCCAAATAGAACCCCAGGTGATTTTAACTAACACATTCCCCAAAGTGGAGTATTTAGGATTCCTTTTAGCTGAAGGTTCACATTTTATTTCACCTAAACGTTTTGAAGATATCAAAAAATTGAGTGCTCCATCCATTAAAAGACAATTGAGAGCAATTTTAGGAACAATAGCATTTTTCAGTAATGTATTCCTTGCTATGGGGAAATTACCAAACCCCTTATAGCACTAACAAAAGATGCAGTTACTGAACCATTTAAACTGGATGCAGAACATCTAGTAGCACTTACTAAATTAAAACAAGCTATTCTATCTGCACCTGCGCTATGCATCCCAGATTACAAAAAAACATTCACTCTTATAAGGATGGGATTTGTGCAAGGTGGATGGGACAGGAGGAGCCAAAGAAGGAGTGGCTGACGGTGACAGTTAAGACCAGAGGAATTCTGGAAGGGCTCCAGAGGATGCATGTACATGAACAAAGAGGAGTAGCCTCAGGTGTCTTAACACAAGCTTTAGGATCTGTCCAACATCCAATTGCATATTATTCAGCTCAACTAGACCCAATAGCTTCTGGAACATCACCATGCCTTAGAGGAGTAGCTACAACAGCTTTGCTAGTGACAAAATATGTAGATTTAGTATTGGGATGCCCACTCACGATAATGTGTCCTCATGAGGTTGAAGCATTACTGCTAAGACAGAGAACACAGACATTCTTTGATCAAAGTCTTACAATATATGAAATAACTGTATTAGGCAATGAAAACATCATTTTAAAACACTGCACAGCACTCAACTCTGTTACCTTGCTTCTAAATTTACCAATCACAGGAGAACCATTGCATAATTGTGAATCATTAGTGTCTATGGCAGAAAAATCTCGTGAAAATTTCCTGGACATTCCATTGGAAAATGCAGATCTAGTTTTGTTTATGGATGGTTTTTTCTTTATGAGAGATGGTGTATACGTTAAACTGGAGCACCTGTAGTCACAGAATTTGCAACTCTGTGGTCAGCTTCACTTCCAGCAAATATTCGTGCACAAGGTACAGAATTAATAGCATTAAAACAAGCCCATGTAATTTCAAGAAACAAAAAAGCAACAATCTATACCGATTCAAAATATGCCTTTGGAATATGTCACTCTAGAATTAATAGTGTTAAAACAAGCCCATGTAATTTCAAGAAACAAAAAAGCAACAATCTATACTGATTCAAAATAAGCCTTTGGAATATGTCACTCTGTGGGTACCCTTTGGCTTCAGAGAGATTTCCTAACATCAGCTGGCAAAACAAACGTGAATGAAGACATTATAAAGGAGATTCTTTCAGCTCTCCCACTACCTGAAACCCTGGCTGTAGTACATTGCTCTGATCATACAGGTGGAACTGACTTTGTTTCGAGAGGAAATCACTGAGCAAGTGTTGCTGCAAAACCCACTGCTATAGAAGGCCCTGAATTGATTTTTAATTTGACAATTATAAATGAATCAGATTTATCCCTGACATATAGTGAAAAAGAGATTAAAAAAAAGAAACAATTTTAAAGCTAAACTAGTTAATGGCATATGGGTAACATCTGAAGTTAAACCAATACTTCCTAGAACTTTTTATCAACAAATTTGCCAATCCATTCATAAAAATGGGCGTTTTGGAACCCAAGGCATTGTAGATTTGGTAAAGAAGGTATGGATAGCCCCTGGCATAACAAATATCACCTCCTAAGTCTGTGTAACTTGTACAACTTGCCAAGTGTATAACCAACATATATTTTGCGGAAAAGCATTTGGGGGATATCCTTTAGCCTACACACCCTTTGAATATTTCCAAATTGATTTTATAACAATGCCAAAAGCTGGACATTACAAATTTTTTTTAGTTATAGTAGCCCAGCTAACAAGATGGTTGGAAGCATTCCCAACAGCAAGAGGCACATCAGCGTTTGTAGCAAAAATATTACTAAAAGAAATTATACCTTGATTTGGTTTACCAGCAAGAATTGATTCAGACAGGGGAACACATTTTACAGATTCAGTTTTAGCACAAATATATTCATGTGTAGGAATTACCCCAAAATTTAATGTAGCATACCACCCACAGAGCTCAGGACAAGTAGTAAGAATGAACAAAGAACTAAAAACCATGTTTGGCAAATTATGTACTGAGACTTATTTGAAATGACCTGAAGCTCTACCTTTAGCGTTATTCTACCTTCGAAGTAGGCCAAAGGGAGATCTACACATCTTACCATTTGAGATGCTGTTTGGTCTTCCACCTATTTATGCAAAACCGTTTAACCCTGTATATACATCATTGTTAGGAGGAGATACTACTATTGCCACAAATATAAGAGACCTGCAAATCAAGATAAAAGAACTTCAAGAATCAGGAGCTGTAGTGCAAGTTTGGACTTATAGACTTTTCTCTACATGATTTAAATCCCGGAGATACAGTGTATGTAAAGAACTTCCATTGCACGGGAGCAATTCAGCTGGCCTCGGAAGGTCATTTCAAGTACTTTTAACATTACCTACAGCAATCAAAATAGGAGAAAAGACATCAATGGAATCATTGTTTTCATATGAAAAGAGTACCTTCCATTGAAAATGATTAAATATATCAAGGATAAGACTATAAAAATAACTGGATGCTATTTTCAGTGACTTTGAACTCCTGAACTTATAGTTTGATTTTTAATAAAAGATTTGAATTTTTTGGTACATAAGGGTTTCAGATAGAATGAGTAATATCCAATAGGTAAGTATATAATTTATGTTATGTTATAGGATTTCTGTTTAGAAATAATTATTAACATACTTTTATAGGAATATATAAAATAAGTTAAAATAAGTAAATGGTATGTAAATGATAAAGTGTTGTAAGTGTTGATCAACACTTACCTCATGGGGGGATATTATATCCATCTCGGGGGGATATTATATGTATATAATGTATATATAATGTTCTTGTATTTTTTTATATAGTAACTGTAAGGCGAATTTGGGTTAATATCTTTAGGTTCTTATTTCTATATAGTCAAAATTGTGTTATTCTGTAACTGTAAATATATGTAATTGTATATAAAGTGAGGCTTGCATGTTGTAAGATTTGTTTTGCTTTCTTTCTCTCTTTCTCTTTTCACTTCTCTCTGTGTAGAATATAAGATAGTTTTATTTGAAAGATCCATTGGGGAGACTGGTCTCCCAAAGGATCTCAGGGGGATACGTTAAAAGGAGTTTCTTAATCTCTCCCTCTGTCTCTTTAAGAGGCATAAAAGGAGGCAGGAACAGAACAATTTCTAAGTAAGAGTTAGCAGAGAGCTGAAGATTCCGTTACTTAGGAGATGAGGATCATATATAAGGAGCACCATTGAGAGTATGGGTGCTCCTTTTCTCTGGCTTCCTAGGGAGCAGGAGGTTCTGTGTCGGTCTCTCTCAGTCAAGAGGAACTGGCAGTTGACTTCTGACAGTTTGGATTGAGATACTGATTTAAAGAGGTTATAATAGATTAATGTTCATTGATTAGCTTAGGTAGGTAGTTAGGGAATATATTTCCAGATAGGAGTAGTGTAGTTAAGATAGGTCTGTTCTGGCAGGCAGAAAAACCTGCCCTCAAAGGCAGTTAGATTTAGGATTTCTTAGAAATTTTAGTTAGGATTTGGATTTTAGGCATAGTTATAAGATATTAGAGTGATAATCTTACTTTTATCTTATTTCCTATCTGAACTTCTCCTCAGAATAAACTAAAGTGTTTGTGTTTTATCAAACTGCTCTCTATACATGTGTCAAACTTCTACCAAAATTTTAACCCTTCACAATAGCCTCACACAGAAGGAACTTGCTGATTCACTGATTCAAGGACTGTTGTCCTCCTTCCTATCAGTTTGCCAGAGGATCCACTTGATCACTTTGTCATGATTTCTTTCTTTTCTTCACTTAGAAACTCTTATCTTACATCTTAGAATTGATCATGAGTATTGGTTTCAGGGTAGAAGAGCAGTAAGGCCTAGACTGTAGGGTTAAGTAATTTGCCCAGGGTCACACAGGAAACTTCTGAGGCCAGCTTTGAACTCAGAACCTCCTTTCTCTTGTCCTTGTCCTCTATTTAGCAATCTAACTAGCTACCCCATTTTTTGTGATTTCATGAGGATACCCACATACCTATTAATTGCCAACACATAATCATCCAATACTTTTTGTTCATATTCTTTTGATGTCATCTTTCACTTGGCTGAATAATTCAGTTTTTAGTGCATTACAACCAATTTACAACCAAAAATGTGTCTTTCCATTGTATGTGTATGTATAATTTATTACAATCTAAGTATCATAAATGGGCAGGTTGGTAGTGAAGTGTGTGTAATGACAAGTGTGGAATCAGAAAGACTCATTTTTACGAGTTCAAATTGGACCACAGATACTTCCTAATTGTGTGACCCTAGGCAAGTCTTTTAACCCTGTGTCACTGTAGCCTGGTTAATCCCTACACATTTCTATGATAAGAGGATCTTCAGATCCCCCATTTAATTAAAAAAAGAATAAAGAATTCCTTTCTACAATTCCCCCTGAGATCCTTTGGGAGGCTAATCTCCCCAATGGATCATTTAAACATATCTAACTTATATTTCTAAAAATTCTTGTCAGGGGGGATTGGTAGTATACTTTTTAGTGTAGTGTCTGTTAGATTTAAATTGTTATCTCCAGGTTCTTATTTCCATAGAGTATAATTTTCATACATTCTAAAATTTAGGATTATATTATTTTTAATTGGGAATTGTATTTTTTAAAATCTAAGATTTGAAATCTTTTGAGAGTAAGTTTAGGATTTGTTAACTTCCTGAATCAAGAAAAGTGAACTCTTTTAAGAAGATGCATAAAGAAACCTACACTGCATTGGAAGATCTAAAGTGAACTATGGGAAGTATTGATTAAACTGAAGGTGGTTGAATGCATTTAATGAATGTGAATTTCTTATGCCAAAGGGGATTGCTTCTTATGCCAAAGGGGATTTTTTTGTCAATTTACCTACCTACATTGGTTTTGCTTTCCTTCTCTTTTATTTCCCTTTTCCTTATTATTACTTTCTATTAGTTGGTTAATATTATAGGCACCTTTAACTAGAAGATTTTTAGAAGTGTAAGTATAAGTTAGATATGTTTAACAGATTCATTGGGGGAGACTAGCCTCCCAAAGGATCTCAGGGGGGATTATAAAAAGGAATTCTTTATTCCTTTTTTAATTTAATGGGGTATCTGGAGCTCTTACCATAGAGATTTATAGGGATTAACTGGCCCACAGTGAATGGAAATAGAAACTGGGAAGCCCTTTGCTGAGCTAGTGTCAGTTGCAGGCTGTCAGTTACTGACAGGAGAGGAATCATTTGCTGATAGTTGGTTGGACAGTTGCAGGCAGTTAGGGCTGGGAATTGTAGGGAGGTTGGCTGCTAGGCATGAGTTGGTCATTGAGAATTGGTTGCTGGAGGGGTGGTTGGCATTTAGTTGCAGGAATATAAAGGTGGGCCTGAGCTTACTAGAGGGCTTTTGGTTTTAACCTTTAAAGGGCTTTTTGCCTCTGAGATCTTTAGAGAGCAGGAATTCTGTGTCATAGATAAGGATCTGCTGTCAGTTGGCTACTGACAGCTGGGTAGCTATAGAAAACTGAAGGAGTGAGTGGGTGGTGGCTGTCCATTATCTTAGGGAATTAAGTAGTTAGTAAATAATTTTTAGCTAGATTAGGTTAGATTAGGCCTGGGTTGTGCCAGGCAGAAGAAACTGCCCTCAGAAAACAGTTAGAGGTAGTATTAGGAAATTTAGGTATATTTATAGGGCATAAGATTTGTAATCTCTCTTTCCTTTTTTCTATCTTTCCCTTCTTTACTATGTTCTTTTACTATAATTTTAATTAAACTAAATTGTTAATTGTTAAAAGCTGCTAGAAGTTTTCTTTTTTTAGGCTTAAAGGAATAATATTAATTTACAACTCTTCTATATTCTCATTAAAACTTAAATTATTAAAAGCTGCTCTCTTATTTTGTCAAAACTCCTATTTTAACCCTTATACCGACTTACTCACTTTCCTTTTGGACCTATGATTTTATCATTATAGAAAGCTTCCACTGAGGAAACTTTGTTTCCTACTGAGAATCAGCAAGTATGAAAGTTAATCATTTTTCCTGTATTTTAAATTTGATTTTCTCTGTAAGTGATTTTATTCTGTAGCCTCACATAACAAATCTATGTCTTTTTTCTTTCTTTGAGTAAAGAAGTTCATGAGGTTGCAAAAGTTTAACTTTCTTTGAAATTTAATGCCAAGTGTTTAAGATTTCCAACAATCAGTGTTGTAGAAAAATGGTGAAATATTTAGAGATTCAAAACTCATATAAAACATTCTACTTATATGGGAATTATTATGTCAGTATCACCTATCGGGTTTGTATACTTGAGATCCAGACTAGCTGACCTTGTTGCATCTTTAGCCTCATCCTTGGCAATCAAAAAGGTGGTCTCACTTGATTCCCAAGTGCTATTGAATCTATGTCTCTATCCTTATCAGGGATATTGAGTTGTATCTGGGTCTCAGAAGTCAGGGTCTGAGCATCATCTGAGACCATGAGCTTTTCAACTGACTGGTATTTATGCTTTATACAAAAGAGCTTGATTACTCATATTTCCTTTTCATACACAGTTATTCAGTCAACTATAATTCAGATTATTGTTCACTATTAAATCTATAGTTATAATTTATCACTTAAATCCTGACTATCAAAAAGGGTTGTATACAGAAGACAGAAAGGTATAAAGAGACATAAAACAATGAATACAAACTGTTATAATAAGGCAGCATTCAAATGCAGGACACAGTGCCTGCTTTCCATACTGATTTTTCTTTAAAAATTCAAAATGATTACAAGTTAGTATTCCATAATGGTAACTACCTGTAATATTTCCACAAACTTTACAATGTGATAACTCTGGAGATGATGGAATCTCAAGAACTTTGTTGTTGCATTTACATTAAGAAAATGTATATGATGAAGCTGTAGTAGGGGTGTCCAAGGATAGAGGTGATGCCAAAATTGGCAGCTGTTTAGGTTGGATCCTCTGGAGCACCAGTTTTTGTTGAAGGATATCTATTAAGGTCAAAGGATTTTAGGAAAGGACTTTTGCTGGTAAGATCAGTAAGGTCCCAGTACAGAGATGACAGTGGCTTCAAAGGTTTTTGGCATGTCATAATGTTATTAAATGCTAGAAAAATAAGAAAGCTTAAAATAGGGGTATTCTAGTTAAAGATAGTCTGAAAATCCTTAATGGATGGGAAGATAGGGGTTAGGTCATAATCTGTGTTTATAGATCATCATTTGGTTATTCATAAATCATTATGATAAGGACAGGTGTCTGGCAGTCCAGGGTCATATGTTGAGTACCAATCATCATGCCTAAAATAAGGAATTCATCTTCAGAGTCCTGTAAGCACAGCAACTGTACTCAAAGTACTCTTGATAAGACAGGCTGATGATTGAGTACCTCTGGTCTTGTGGACCCTTTCACCAGGTTGGTAGTTGTGTAGAGAAAAGTTAGTTCAACAAACAGAAAGGTCTCTTACCTGTCCAGAATCACCAGTGAGACAGATGAAATTGTCTCTTTAGGTCAGGTCATTTTGTTTATAAATGCTGTTTGAGTGCTCCAGACATCCAGATTACAGAAACCATCACCAGCCCTCATCATGGTGATTTATGAAGGGTTGTAAGGCAACAGTGTTGGATTTGGATATAGATAGTGTACATAGAATTTTGAACAAAGAACAATTTAAAAAAATGTTATGTCACCCAAAATAGAAGAAACATATACTCTACTGAAAATTGTTCTCTAGTGTGTTACTTAGAGGAAGTTTGGAGCATTATTTTTTTTTCTCCAGTCCTTTGTTTAGTGCAGTTTTTTCTTTTCTTTTTTTTTTAACCCTTACCTTCCATCTTAGAGTCAATACTGTGTATTGGCTACAAGGCAAAAGAGTGGTAAGGGTAGGCAATGGGGGTCAAGTGACTTGCCCAGGGTCACACAGATGGGAAGTGTCTGAGGCCAGATTTGAACCTAGGACCTCCCATCTCTAGGCTGGCTCTCACTCCACTGAGCTACCCAGCTGCCCCCAGTTTAGTGTAGTTTTGATAACGTGGTCTGA
Source organism: Gracilinanus agilis (assembly GCF_016433145.1). NCBI lineage: Eukaryota > Metazoa > Chordata > Mammalia > Didelphimorphia > Didelphidae > Gracilinanus > Gracilinanus agilis. Next base: position 582,953,592 of record NC_058130.1, read on the forward strand.
AAAGAAGGCATTTAATATTTCTGCTTTTCTATATTTGGTTGTAAGGCTTTTAGGTCCCATTATATGATCAATTTTTGTGAAAGTGCTTTCCATTCCCATTCAGCTTTCTCCAGAGTTCTATCAAGTTTAACTTTTCTAAAATTCTGTTCAACTCCTTAATTTATTTCTGTTTATTTTTTGGTTTGATTTATCCAGTTCTGAGAGGAAGGTTAATGTCTCCTACTAATATGGTTTTATTGTCTTATTTCCTCTTGTAACTCATGTAGTTTCTCCTTTAGGAGTTTAGATGGTATGCCATTTGATGCATATATGTTTAGTGCTTGATATAACTTTGTCAGCTTTGGTTCCTTTATTGATATGAAATTAAGATGGAACATTATTGTGGCTTTACATATTTAATTTTGCTATAAGAGATGAAAAGGGAGATACAAATTTTTTTAATATAAGGCAGAACTGAGAGAGTGACAGTAGAATGACAGAATGCTTTGGTTTGGCTTGAATTTGACTTAAATGGTTTTCTATGGGAAATTGAGTCAGAAGAGACCTATCTCTGTCTTCTAATATTCCTCCCCATCTGTTAACCCATGACAGACAAATTGTGGTAGGAGCCATCTATATCCATAGGTCATTCATCTTGAGTGGTTTGATAGGCCTCATAAGAAATTTGACATTCATACCTGAAAGGAAAACCTTAGAAGTATTTTAGAATAAGGTCCTCAACATTCTGTCTCAAATAGCAAAGTCTTAAGATAAATGTGTAAAATCTTGATAAAATGTTAACATGTGAATGTCATAAAAGATTATATTTGAGTGTAAGGAAAAGAGGTAGTAGTGGTGGACTGAGATTAGAGATAGCAACTACAAAAAGTACAGATTTTGACACAGCAATAACACTTTTGCCAGTAGCAAATAGGTAAAAAATGAAATAAAAGAGAATTTGAACAAGAGGTTGAATAGAGGGATGGCAAAAAATGATCTGAAATCAAAACTAACTAAAGAAATACTAAAGGTGGGAGACATTTTAATTTCTCAGAAAGAGTCATTTAACAACTCCACAGCTTTAAGGATTGGAAAGTATTCAGTCAAGTTATTTAAGAAGTCCTAAAGAGCCATATAGACAACAGTAAGTACATGAATATTATTATTAAAATGAAAAATAAGGTGAATATGAGAAGTTTTCAAAGTAGAATTTCTGTGGTATTTTAAAGAATTGGACCAAGATTTATGGTGTTAATCAAATCTTTGATTAGCAGATAGGTTAATTTTACTAAGCAGATATTCAAAATAGAAAGCTATTTTCAAAGTAAAAACATTGGCCAAGTCTCATTTTATTTTATCAGTATGAAAATCATTTATGATAGTTTAACAGTCTCAAAACCCTTTAAATATTGAGGTCAACATCATAGTGATATAGATTTTACATTTCAGTTAACTTTCTGCAGTTTATCAACATTTATAACTTAAACTTTCAAACAGAGGTGAGCTTTTATATCACCAAATTTTCCCATTCACACCACATTAAAACTATATCACCATTATAACATTTCAATTTAATCTTTTCGTATAATTGGACCAACAGACACTTCCTTAGTCTTATTCAGTTACAGGGTTAAGATGTATTTGAAATAAAACAAGAGTAACAGGAATATGATAGTGCTATGATCAGGCTTATAGGGAAATAGTTTTGTACTAGTTTAGATAAATTTACATTTTTGCACTATACAATATAATTCAGAAATCACTGTAGACAGAAAATAATTATCAGAAAAACTTAATTCCAAATCATACCAGGCAGCACATTATATGCCTAATATTTGCCAAATCTATCTCAGATTATTGAAACTCATAAAATTGACAGTAAGATATCAGAGAACAAAATCTCTTCAATTCTCAACCAGGTAGGTCTCAGGATTAACATTGAAATACATACATAAAACAGGTTTGATATTTAATTTTAGCTTCTCTTTATATCAAATTCCTCAGAATCACATTAGTATCTAAAGAGTATATAATCTGATAAAATCTGATGGAAATAAAAACTTTTCTTTTTAGACAGATTGCCAACCCTGAATTATGATTTCCATATTCAGAACCTGAAAGTTTTCTAAATTTCAAATTCTAAACATTAAGCGCACAATTCAGAAATAAAATTTGTCCTTTTCAAAAGCAATCCAAATTTAATATTTATCTTTTGTCTTTGGTCCTTCTCACTGTCCATTTATTGATAACGGAGAGAAAAAAAGTATGTGTGTGTATATATGTACACACACGTGTGTGTGTGTGTGTGTGTATATATATATATGACCACACATATTATATTTTACAATTTTAAAAGTTTTAACTGTTTACAGTCTTTTCCTCTTGCCTAATCAAATTGAGAGTAAAAGACAGAGCTAAGTAAAATTGGAAAGCATTTGCTAATATGAGTCGATAACAAAGCACAGGCAGCACAAATAAAGCAGATTAGTACAAACACAAATAATTTAAGGGAAGCTCATATACCAGTCAACCCTTTTTGCTCAGATTCTTCTTTTATCATTTTCTTCTCTGGGTTCCTCTTGTCCTGTTGGTCTAAACTCAAATTGATTCTGACACTGCTCAGACTTCTGAAACCTGTTTTGCTCTGATCTTAATCTATAATGATTCTGAAACTTTTTCCCCTGGACTCTTTCTTTCTGCCTTTCTGCATTCTTTCCAGAGTAAAAAATAGCCCAGGTACTTGCCTCTTTTTGTCTTTGACATATATTATAATGCTATTGTAAAGATGATTTTTATTTCTGGTTTAGTTTTACTTATCTCTTTTTTTGAAATTTTTCCTCTCAAATATAATAAGCTCACTAATGTTCTTTTTGTTTTATCCTGGAGTTATTTTGGAAATAATTCCTAATTTCAGAGGAAGACTTGATTAGCTAAAAGCTGTAGTTAGAATTCTTGCTTCTCTGAGGTTAATGAGATATCTAGCCCTGCAGACCTCTTAGCTCCTTTGCAGAGGTAATCATATTACTGACTTGATGTTTCCTTATTCTCCTGAAAGATTTCCTGAAACTTACTGAAATTTTTTGGCCTGACTGTGCATGCTTCCACCCTGCTAATCAGTAGCTCTTTTCCTTGCATAAAGCTGCCATAGTCTGCAGGATTGTTTGGATCCCAATAGGGATTCTGTGTTGGCCATTTCTGGGCATTTTGTTCATGCTGAATGCCTGCTATTACTAACCTGTTAGTTGCTTATAATAGCAGCATTCTTTTCTCCTGGGGAAAGAAGTGTATCAAGAAAGTCAGTAATATCTCCCCAGTTTGGATTAAAATCTCTAAATATAGCTTAAAAATGGTTCATGACTGCTATAGATTCCTCATCAAACTTTGAGGTAGTCTTTCCAAATAGATAAATCAGAGAGGTTAAGAGGGTGGTGAACTCTTATTAACCAACCTTGTGTTATTTTGAACAATCCTTTCTCTTAATGGAAAAATCCCTCCTGTCTCCTCACACTGATGAGATTATTCTGGATGACATGGAAAAAAGGCAGAGCTGTCAGTAGGACTACTAGGCTTCTCTGTCTTTTCAGGGTTATTGGGCATTCTGGTCCTTTCTGTCAGGAGTCTTCTTAGGGGATTTCTGAACTAGTTTAGTTTTATTCTTTTCTGTATGAAATTATTTAGATAATTCAGCCCAACAATACTGATATTCCATTTGCCTAGGCTGTTTTATCTAAAGGGCCAGCCTAAGATCCTTTAGAACATCATAATTTAGAGAACCATAAATTGGCCAGAAAAGCTCATCTGGTAAGGTTTTTTTCAACTGTGTTTGACCAGATCTCACTTCACTTAATAGTTCTAATCTTTGCCATTCTTGGCTGCATGGAGAATTGTCCCCATGTCTTGAAAACCTCAGTGGATTCTGAAGTAGAACAGAGTTCAATAAGTTCCTAAGTCTGATTTCTTCCCTAAATAAGGCTAATCATCAAAAGATACAGTACTATTGATAGATGAATACAAAATTCTTAAGTGTAGTCCCTATAGATTCTGTTTGGCTGTGCCCAATTATCTAACTATTTAATTAGCTTACTTAAAAACACTGTAAAATTTCAAAAACTTCTCTTCAGTTCAAACCACTGGTACAGTTTATTTTTAACTGACAGACAAATACTCTTAATTGGGATCTGGTCCTGTGGGGTGCCAGTCTGTAAAAGAAAAATACTAGACAAAGATCTGAGTTAATTTGATTTTATTGTGAAAGTTACAGACACAATGTTAGGATCTCCAGGCATATCTAGCATTGTCTCTGACTGAGCTTTTCAGCTAACATGTAGTTATTATACTTTATGCAAAAGAGCTAGATTACACAAATTCCCTTTAGAGGGAGGTTGGCCAAACTGTATCTTCCTTCCTCTGGAGATTGAGCATTCATCTACTTTCTCTTGAGTTAGGGTGTCTTTTCTGTAAGGCAGATTTACATAGCCACCTGTTCCATATATGGTGATATAATGACAGTTAAGCCCATTCTGTAGCTAAAAGAGTTGTCATAAACTGATAGCCACAGGAACATTTCGATAAATTCCAAAATGCTAAAGGAATGTGCAATCTCTCCTTGTCAAGGATATCTTACAAGAAACTATAGAGAATTTTTATTATTTTACTCTATGATTATGATTTTCATTTACAGATATTCAATCTACTAATAACTAGGATTATCACTTATTATTAAATCATTAGAATACTGAATATCACATGGGATTGTGTAAAGAGGATGTAAAGGTATAAATGGCTTGAAAACAATGAACATAAACTGAGTGGAGTTGCTTAAGTTATCCTTTTCACTCTTCATTCTCATGATCCTATCCAATCCTGTTCTTCTCTTCTGTGTTTATAAAAATGAATTGTATCTTCAAATCTGATTCTTTGGCATAAACTGAGGTGAGTTATTGACCCTCTTAATGACAGCTATATGTGTCACTGATAATATTTTGGTTGGGGAGAATTTGCCTCAGTTTACCTTTTTTATAGAATTTCACTCATGACACTACTTAATCTTAGAGAATTGCCTATGGCATCATGTGATTAAGTGACTTGCTTAAGGCCACATAGCCAATGTTTGTCTGAGCCCAGATTTTCCTATGTTAGACTGTAAAATTTGCTCCTTATTTATTAACCTTTTCAGTTTTTCATGGTTGTCATCTGTTAATGTTATCTTAAAACCAATATTCTTAATCTTTTTGCTTTGCTGGACCCCTTTGGCAGTTTGGTGAAGCCTGTGGACACCTTTTTATGCTTTATATTTTAACTTTGAGGAAAAGCTTAGTTTACTGTGAAGTTAATGAAGGATTTAGGTATGTGTGGAAGAATTAATTTGGTTTGAGAAATGTCTTTTACAGTTGTTTATAAAGGCTCTTGGCAGCTAGGGGTGCAGTACCAGTTCTGGAGTCAGTAAGATTCATCTTCTTGAATTCAAATCAGGCCTCAGACACTTCCTGGTGTGTGACCCTGGGCAAGTCACTTAATCCTAGTTGTCTCAGTTTTCTTATCTGTAAAATGAGCTGAAGAAGAAAATGACAAACCACTCCAGTATCTTTGCCAAGAAAATCACAAATGGAAAGTTGGACACAACTTAAAAGGACCGAAGAACAACATAAAGACTTTTTGTTTTAGTCTCTTTTGTTTTAAGAAATCAAGGTTGTTTAATTAAAGTTACAATAAAGTCAGAATTTATTTAATTGTTTTGAGGTTATTGCTTCCATCTTACTCCATAGCTTAAAAGCATGTGTTTTAAATCATTATATCTTAGTGGAAATAGCCAAAGAAAAATTTTAAAGATATATTTGAGTATGGATTCATTAACTAGTGCTTATGTCACATCCATTGCTCAAACTATCAAAATACTCATTTTTGAATGCTGTAATTACAGAATCTTTGAACCCAATCCTGCAGCTGATTTAAGGCACTGAAATCCTGAGTTTTTCTTAGTTTTCCATGCTTACTGAAAAATAGTAGTGTAAAGATGGGAAAGTTTAAAATTGAGCATTTGAGATTTCTTTTGAAATATGACTCTTAGCCTTCTACTTTTAGCTATTGGCAGTAATCTAAGTAGGTGCCCAAGTTTAAAAAAATTTTTTTTTTTATGATCTTGTTTTCCATCTTAGAATTGTTAAGTATTGGTTCCAAGGCAGAAGAGTGATAAGCGCTAGGCATTTGGGCTTAAATGACTTGTCCAAAAGTGAATTGAATCCAGAATCTCCTGACTCCAAGCTTGGCTATCTTTCCACTAAGCCACCTTGCTGCCTCTGGGCCTAAGCTTTAAATATTGGTTATTAAATTTAGGAGATGAAAGTTTGGGTTTCTAAAGAAAAAGCTAATGTTTCAGTTTTTTTAACCTACTCAATCATTGAATGAATCATTTAACAAAATAGTTCTGCAATCTATGATATAAGTATTTGAAAGGGCTTTGTTTTGTTGTTTGGGTTTTGTTGTGGCTGGGGAAACTGAGTCCACCAGCATGTCTCAGGGGTCCCTCTCCCTTACTTCCTGGCGTGGAATTGGTCTTGAATGGACCAATCCCACGCTAGGGGGAGACTATGCCCCCTACTTCCATGTGCAGGATTGGTCTAGATAAGGACCAATCCTGTGCCTAGGAAGACCTTTGAATTGAACTTGATTCAAAGTTGAGAAAGGTAGTGCCGGGGAAACTCTGGTTGCCTTTTCTTTCATAAAGTTTTTAAAAAAGATCAAAGGATAGAGTTTTTTCTTTTAGCATCTTAAGTTGCTTGCTATTTATGTGTTCCTTTGTCCTGAAAAGCCTTATTTTTATGTAGAACAAGTTTTCATTGTTAAAAACACTATGATTTGGTTAGTATGAAACAATACTTCGGTTTAATAATCCCTTTGAAATATATCGTGAGGATCCTTGGAAAATATCAACTTATTTTGACCTATCAAAAAACTATTGATAAACTATTTCTTCTACACTCTTTACTTCCTTACCTATCGTTGGAGTTTTAGTTATATAATATAATAATTTATATTAATATATAATAAACTTTTAAAAGTAGTGGTCATTAAGATATACAATAGTCAAAAATTTCTTTTAAATGTATAAAAAGGTATCTTAAAAAAAATAATAACATTTTATTAAGTGATTATTTTATCTTAGGCACTATACTAAGCACTGGAGATAGGAAAGCAAAAAAATAGGCCCTCCTCACAGGGAGCTCACATTCTAAAGGGGGAGAAAACATGCTAACAATTATGTACTCAGAAGATATATAAAAATATAGTCAATTGGAGGTAATCTTACTAGTAGTGGGAGAGCTTTGGAAAGGCCTCTTGCAGAAGGTAGGATTGATCTGAAACTTGAAGGAAGCAAAGAAAGCCATTATATGGAAGTAAGCAGGGAGAACATTGAAGATATGGCCAATAGCCAGTGAAAATGCCCTGAGTTGGGAGATATAGAGCAGGTTGTTCAGAGAACAAGGAAACCATTGTTAATTGATCATGAAAGGGTTAAAAAGGTTGGAAATGGATTATAACAGAAGATTTTGCATGTGATCCCAGATTATTTGAGATTGACCGGAGTTTGAGGATGAGAGTGATGTAGTTAGATGCTTTAAAAAGATCTCTTTGGCAGCTTAATGGAGAATGAATTGAATTGGGGAGAGAGTTGAGGCACATAGACCAACTATTAGAATATTGCAGTAGTCTTAAGTATTAGCAGGTGAATGGAAAGATGCGGGTGTATATAAATGATATTTTTATGGTAGAATTAATAAGACTAGGTAAAAGGTTGGGTATGAGGGGTGACAGAATGAGGAGTCAAAGATGACACCAAGTTTTGGGACTTCTTTTAGTGGTAGTGCCTTTGATGGTAAGAGTGAAGTTAGAAAGAAGAGAGGGTTTGGGAAAAAATAGTTAGATTTTTTTTTACATATTGAGTTCCAGATATCTATAGGATATCCACTGTGAGATGTTAAGTGGGTAATTGGAGATAGGAGTTTAGGGATGGATAAGTAAATATGAAATTTATCTGCATAGAAATGACAATTGAAGTCATAGGAGCTGATGAGATCACCAAGCAGGATAATGTAACAGGAGAAAAAGGCCCATTGCAGACTTAGCTGACATGATTTGTATGGAAATCTAGCAAGGAAGACTGAGAAGTGTTAAAGAAGAAAAAAAAAAACTGGCAAGTGTGTGTCATGAAAACTTAGCAAGAAGAGCATCAAGAAGAAGAGGGTAACGATGAAGACTGAGAAAAAGTCCTTAGGTTTGGCCATTAAGAGATCATTAGTAACTTTGGAGAGAGCAGTTTCATTTGAATGATGAGGTCAGAAGCTAGGTTGCCGAGAGTTTACATTTGAGTAAGAGGAAGGAAAGTATTGATTATGGACAGATTTCTCAAGGAGATTAGCCACAAAAATGAGGAGACATATAAGATGATAGATGACAAGAATAGTTGCATCAGATGGGGATTTTTAAAAGTATTTTTTCTTAATGATAACATTATAGGCAACATAAAAGCAGCTATTAGGGAGATTGTGAAAATAAGTGAGAATGGAAATGATAGAAAGAGTAATCTTCTGGATAAGATAGAATTGAATAGGTTGAAGGATGCACATTAGAAGGTTTATCATGGCACAGAGGGCCACTTCTTAATTTGAGACAGCCTTCAAGGAGATCTTTGAGGAAGAAATCTTAGTGATGTGGAATGAGAAGGAGCTCTCAATGAAATCTGATTCAAGAGAGAAGAGAAAGGGGACATTGAGACTTGAGTCAAGAAAAGGCTTGGAATCAGTCAGTGTGGCAATGGGGTAGTTAACTCTGTTTTGGAGGTATGAAAAAAATTGCCTTGCTATAGGGCGGTTTCTTTTAAGATTATGTGACATACATTTGTAATGGACCCAGTACACTGCTTTGTGATTTTCCCCCCTTCTTTCCTTCCACTCAGCAATATCTGACTGGGAATTCATGCTGTGGAGAGTGGTAGTAATCCAAGTTTGGGGCTTGATAAGGCATAATTGAGTATAGGATGAAAGACTAGGGACTAACCTGGATAATCTATAGGTTTAGATTTGAAAGAAGATACTGAGGTATAAACAGTAATAGCGACTTTTGTCTTCTTTTCATGAAAGTGATTGCTGATACCCTAATAGTATTAAAATTGGCTGAATATTCCTTTATGAAGTCACTTCCATTTTGTTGTCTAGGTCATTCCTCTTAAATGTGGATTTTGGGAACTTGAATTGAATTTTCCTACAGAAATAATTCATACAAATAATTTAGGAATGTAGACAACCTCACAAAAGTGTACTTTGCCCATTATATGGCTGAAATATTTTTCATAGTTCTTTAGGTTCTAATGAACATTTATCATTGTTTCTATGGGGAAATGTGTTCTAAATTCTAAATCGGGAAGCCAAGAACATATCTTTTCCTCTGAGATCCCAGTGACAAGAAGGTCTTTCCCACCTGGAGTAGGGTTTCTCTATCAATTCTTCTCTTCTTTTCTCTCATTTACACAGATAAATATGTAGAGAGATAGATACACACACACTCTTATATGTTCTACCTTGTTCCTAACTCAGAAAATGAGGGAGATTACATGGAGTGGGGGCTCCCAGGGTGGAAACAGGAGTGGGAAGATTTTGGAATTGAAAGGTAGAAGGAAGATCAGGGACTCTGGCAACTGAGCTTACAGGCCTAGGACTTTTTTTGGGGAGGGGTGTTAGATGGTGGGGTGTGTGTGTGTGTGTGTGTGTGTGTGTGTGTGTGTGTGTGTGTGTGTGTTAGAAGGGNTGTGTGTGTGTGTGTGTGTGTGTGTGTGTGTGTGTGTGTGTGTGTGTATCTGTGTTAGAAGGGTTAGAAGTAGAGAAAGGAGGAGTGCTCTGGGTAGAAGGAAAGGAAGAAGGAAGGTGTTAGAAGTGGAGGCTTCATTGACAGCTGCTTCTGCAGGGCTTGTGGAGTGAAGGCATCGTCTTGAATGGAATTACTTGCAACAGACTACCAGTGTCTCATTTATTTAGTAAAAGCAAGAATTTAGGCTGAATAAGGGGACGACAGTTTTCATTATTTTGAATAGGTCACTTGTAAATCAAGTATTCCTAAGTAGTACACTACTGACATTTCTCATAGAGAAAGTAGAACAAAAAATAAAGCTAATTTTACTGTTATGCTTTATATAAATATTATGTATTTCAGGCCACACTTTTTCAACCTTCACCTCTCCAACAGACAGAAACCTCAGCAACTTCATCAGCAAGTCAACAAGGCCCACAGGCAGTGACTGATGTCATCCAGCAGCTTTTGGAGCTGTCGGAACCAGGGCAAGTTGAAACAAATCCATCTCCACAACCAGGCCAGCAATTAAATATTGCAGTGGGAATCAATCAGGACATTTTACAGGTGAATCATGTTTACATAGAATTATGAAAAAAACTTTAATATTTACCTAATTAAAGTATCTAAATTTTAAAAACAACAATAATTTTGAATATACCATCTACTAAGTTATTGAGGGATCAATACTTGCACTCAGTAAATGTATGTGTGTGAGTGAAAATCCATATAATTTTATTTAAAATTTTCTACTTAGTAGAAAGGTTTGTCAAACAAGTATATTGGCAAATTTGGTAAAATAGCATTCATTGCCATTATTTAAAAAAAACAAAACCCTTACTTTCCAAATTAGAATCAATTCTACGTATTGGATCTATGACAGAAAAGTGGTAAGGGCTAGGCAATGGGGGTTAAGTGACTTGCCCAAGGTCACAAGCTAGGAAGCGTCAGAGACTAGATTTAACCCAAGACCTCCTATCTCTAGGGTTGACTCTCAGTCCACTAATACACTTACCCTCTATTGCTGTTATTTCAGAGGGATTTTAGGAATGCCTTACTGAAGATCTTTTTCCAAGTTTGGTTATGAGTATTGCTATTTCTTTTGTCTCTCTCTCCTCTCCTCCCCTTTTCTCCTCTCCCCTCCCTTCTCCTCTCCACTGAACCACCCTGCTGCCCCCAATTTTAAGCCAAACATAAATTTTTCATTCAAAGGAATTCTTTGTTAGTGTATAATTTGAATAAACATCATAGGGTACATAAGGAGAAGGGAATCTTTTCAAGTCTTCCCCACTTATTTATTTAACCTCTCCATCCACATTCTTCAGTCACTAATATACATCTTCTCTATTCTGTCTTCATTGTTAATAATTCTTCTTAGCGGATGCTTCATGGCTAATCAAAGTATCACACTGATTGGAAAATAGTACTTTAAAAATAGTATTGTTTCATAAATCCCCCTCCTCCCCCATTACTCTAGGTAAGTGTATGACTAATTCACTTTAGTAGTTTTCTGAAATTCTGAAAACCAAATTAATTTTAATCCATTTTTTGCAGAAATTTAAGTGAATATTATTTAATACTTAAATGGGAGTGGGTTCAATTATATAATCAAGCCAGCAGGATGTCATGACTCTAGGAAGGTTGTGGTTTACTACTTTACAGTGGTCACCTTAGAAGTATGAACTTCTGTTTTCAGTAGATCAGAACTATAATTTTAAGAAACAAATAATATTGTTACTTGGAGGGTATTACTTTGGTAGTCAAATTTGGATTCTTATATTAACCTTTTAGTTTTGTTCTGTCTTAGCAAGCCTTAGAAAACAGTGGGCTGTCTTCAATTCCAGTTGCAGCACATCCTAATGACTCCAACCAAACTAAGACTCCTGCATCTCAGATTCAAAATCCAGATATTCACAGTGTTTCAAATGAGCCACCAGACCCTACAGAAGCAGAACAAGATAAAGAACAGGAAACTTCAGATAAATTGGATAAGAAAGAAAAGAAGGTTATAAAGAAGAAGTCACCATTTCTGCCTGGTAATTTTAGTAACACTTTAGTATTTGGATCTACTTTTAATTAACTTTGGATAATAGCAAACTGTTCTTAATCATTAGGAAAAAAATATTTTTCTTTTCTTTTTTAGAGCTAGATTATATGTGTGATTCATCACCAAAAGTTAAATAGCAAGATTTTTATTTGTTAACCTTTTTATTCAATAGACAATTCTTCACATATATAACTATGCACATATATACTTTTATTTTGTGATCTTGTTTCATACATGCATATACATACATATGTATATTTAACTATTAATAAGATCACCATTTTCCTATGTTTGAGATCTCAGAGTTATCTTTAGGATCACAGATTTAGAGTTGAAAGGGACCTGAGAAGACATCTAGTTAAACTAGTTTTATGGATCAGTGAATTGATATCCAAAGTGTTAATTTGCCTGGGGTCATAGAGGAAGTAATAGGCAGGATCTGAAGCCAGTTCTTCCCAGTGCTTTTTCTGTTGTGCTTTTCTTAATGGCCTACTATGTTGAGGGAGATGCTAGCAGCTGGCAGAATAAGGAACAACTTCATGTAGAATCTAATGCTTGAGAAGAATTAAAAGAAGGTTTCTGAGAGGGGGAGAATAAAGAGGCAATGTATTCTAAGCATGGGGAGGACACCTAAAATGTAGATTTCTTAAGTGCAGGGACTTTTTAATTTTTGTCTAGTAGACAATAAATGCGCATTGATTTCATTAATAGAAATATTGATATCTTGAGAAATAACTTTTTATTTCAATTTTTTTAAAAGAAAAGATTAATGTGACTATGTCTGGAAATTCATTTGCCAGGAGAGTTGGCTTACCTGTGTTGGACTGCCAAAATTTGTTCTGCTAAAGTTTCTTCTAGCTCTGGTTCTCTGATTTCCTGTGTTCTCTATTAGGAAAGTTAAAGTAGTCTAAAGTTTGCTTAGCTGGACTGATTTATTTTCATATGTACATGCTTAATTTTTTATTCTCCTATACAGGTTCAATTCGTGAAGAGAATGGGATAAGATGGCATGTGTGTCCATATTGCACAAAAGAATTTAAAAAACCCAGTGACCTAGTGCGCCATATTCGAATTCATACTCATGAAAAACCATTTAAATGTCCACAGTGTTTCCGGGCTTTTGCTGTGAAGAGCACTCTTACTGCTCACATAAAAACTCACACTGGCATCAAAGCATTTAAGTGCCAATACTGTATGAAATGTTTTTCCACCTCAGGAAGTTTGAAAGTTCATATCAGACTTCATACAGGTAAAAATTAAACTTATATCCTATTTGACATCCTAAAAAAAGATAACATGGTATAGCATCGTTTTTTTCCCCTTCACTATATCTATCTATCTATCTATCTATCTATCTATCTATCTATCTATCTATCTGCCAATAAAATTCAACATCTTGTGTTTTTTTCCCTAGAAGATTATAAAGGAAGAACACTTTTATGTTTTAGTTCCCAGTTATATGTTTGAATTTTTTAAAAGATGAAGACACATAGCCTTTCAGTCTGCATTAATAATGTATATATTAAGGGATCTTGAATCAGTAATAACAATAATAAAAAATATGATCACCTTATAAATATTAACACTACAGAAGCATGAATTACAATTCTTATTGTTGTATTATGCTTTTTCTCTTTTGAAGGCAAGTTTCACATCTATCCTATGGTAGTTTTATTACTTAATTTGTTATATTTTGCTCTTGAACTGTATAACAACCTAATGACTTGACTAGGAGATTGACACTATGCAGAAAACCAGAGGCAGAGATACTGTCTCACATAGAACCCTTAAAGATTAATGCTGTTTATGAATCATAATATCAAAGTATAGCAGCAGATTGCTGTTTATTTTTCCAGATTATGAATTTAGATAAATAGATTTATTTTTTACTGATGCCATATTTTGAACATTTTAGTGTTCAGATACTAATTAATTTTATTTCCCTGGAATATCATCATAGGCAGATGATAGAATTGAGCCTGAAATTTACCTAATATTCATTTCAGAGAGTTAACTTGTTTTTATGTATTACAATCCTCTGCTCTCAAACATCTATTCCTCTTAGAGGACATAATAGTTTCCTTTTCAAGCTACAGAGAAGAGAAAAAAAGGCCACCAGAAATCATCTTTTTTTTTTTTTTTTTTTTTTTTTAAATCCTCACTGTCTGTCTTAGAATCAATACTGAGTGTCATTTTTAAGGTAAAGGAATGGTAAGGCAATCGAGGTTACTTGACCAAGATCATATAGCTAGGAAGTATCTGAGGTTAGATTTGAATTCAAGACCTCTTATCTCTAGGCCTGGTTCTCTACCCATTTAGCCACCTTGTTGGCCTTGGAATAGTGGTTTTATTGCCTCCATGACGTTGTCTTTGTGAGAAAAGTCCTACACCATACGGTCTCCATTTGCAAGGCTGCTATACAAATTAGAGAATTAAACTAACACTACAGTTTCAGTGCTTTATTATATGCGAATTTGAAGTTAATGATAATGTCTGTATTTCGGTTTCATCTCATAATGAGAGAAATCTATAGTTCTAGGAAACATCAGGTTGTAACATGTTAGTAGTAATTTGTTAATATCTCTATGGTGAGGTCAGAAGCTAGATAACAAACTGGTACAAAGTTGTTTGTTTCCTTTTTGTTTGTTTGATGAAGTGGATGATAGGATGGTAGCTTGAGGAGATGATAGGATTAAGTGAAGATTGTTTAAGGATATGGGACATATTCAGATATTTATAAACCAATGAAAAAGAAGCAGTATATAAAGAGATTGAAGATTAGAAAATGAAGAAAATGATCAAAGATCTGTTTCCTCTGGAGGAAATAGATAAAGAATGAATTGGGGGCTCAAGTTGAGAGACTTGACTAAGTAGAAGTGTCATATCTTCTTCAGAAATTAGATCAAGAGAGAGAATAGAGGATGATATCTGAAGGCTTTTGAAGTATGGAACAGGAGAGAAGAAAATTGGAGCCTCTATATTTTCTCTGTAAAATAAGAGTTGAACTGCTCTTCTTAAGGAGGAGTGAAGAAATAAGAAGTTTGATCTCTAGTAGTACTTTTGCATTCGAAAGTAATATGTATTCTTTATCTTGTATGTCTTCTAATTTGTATATTAGTAAAAAAATTAATACTCATAGGAATAAATGTCAGCAATAATTAAGTATGTGGGGGATGAGATTCAGTGTGTAATTCTCAGAGTAATATTTGGCTTGTAATTCCAATTTTTAAGACCCCGTAGTAGTACTATTCCTTAGAGTAGAGCTGCCCCTTCCTCCACCTCCCTATAAAATTTTTAGTTTTCCTGACCTATTTTCAAAAACCTTGAGAAGAGTTTATCTGTACCTTGGGAAGAAAGCCAAACTATAAGATAAGCTGAATGAGGGAAAGTACGGTGAATTTCAAAAGTACCATTATGGTCCCAGACTGGGAATCCCATGATAGTCATGGTTTTTTTCTTGATCATGGGGGTCTTTATGAGTCTGTAATATTGAAAATCATGTGCTCAAGACTATAAACGTCAAAGGCACCCCCTATTCCCCCCCATGGGATTGGACTGAGGGGAGGAGGAGAATGTTGTATCAGGATTATTATAAAAGTTTGTGATTGTACCTAGAAGAAGAGAGGACATTTTTGCCCTGAGCAAGCCACTTGTGTGGGCAGAATCCCTTTTCCTTCTTTTCCCCTCCCCTAACCCCACCCTTCCTCTGTCCCCCCCCCCCCC
>NC_058130.1:582969474-582993629 GCF_016433145.1 Gracilinanus agilis
AAGCAGCTTTTCTCTGCCAGCATCTTCCCCCCCCCCCCCCCAATTCCATTCCACACAAGTACTTATGTGTTAAGTACCAGGCATTCAAAGATAAAAAATAAGTCATTACTCTCCAGAAACTTCTATTGTGGGAGACCCTCATTCATATAAAAAAACAAATCCAAAGTAATTGGCAGAGGGACAACTAGTTGGTTCCATAGATTGAGTGTCAGCCTGGAGTTGAGTAGGCTTGTGTTTTAATCTAGCCTCAGACATTTCTAGTTGTGTGACTCTGGCAAATCACTTAATCCCATTTACTAACTTTTGCCCTTTGCTTTATAGTTTTTACTAAGACAAAAAGTAAGACTCTAAACAAAGGGAAAAACAAAATAATTGGTAAAGGGTGAGGAGTTGGGAGGGAATAGGATACTTTCAGCTGGGAATGATCAGAAAAAGTTTCATGAAGAAAATGAAGCTTGAGCTGAGCTTTGGAGGAAACTTGGGATTCTAATAGACAGTGTGAAGGAGATTCATTCCAGCTCTGTGGAACAGGAGCTTGGATGTGGGTACTGAAGTGCCCTATGTGAGCAGCAGTAAGAAGGCTAGGTTGAATAGAGACTGTAGAGTGCATGAAAGCAGAGTAATATATGATAAACCTGGAAAGGTAGGTTAGAGCCAGGTTATGAAGGGCTTTGAATTCAAAACAGGAATTTATATTTGATCCTAGAGATAATTGGAACAGGTGAGTGATGTGGTCAGACCTATGCTTAGAAAAATCACTGTCAGAAGTTTAGAGGAAGTGGGTGGGAGGATGATGAGGCAGAGAGTGCATGTAATTACAATAGTAAAGGTGATCCATGTGCAAAATTCCAAATTAGTCTTAATTTTGAGGGAAAATATTGATGTTTCAGTGAGCTCATGGAAGTTCCATTTTAGATCTAATTTAGGCTGTAAAAGTTTTAGTTCATTTTCTAGTATTTTAGGATGCTACAATTTATTTACTTCCCTTTTGCTTAATTTATTAATTTATTTTCAGAATTATATTTGTTATATTGATTTTTAAAATGAATTGATTGATACTTTTTTATGAATTATTGTTATCCTCTAATACTTGAAGGTTAGAATAGTAAAGTTTTAAAGATATGGTTTTTTAAATTAAATGATAGATTATTTTAAGTTACACTCTTTTTAAGTGACAAGCAATGATTGATGATCTGTTTTAAAATGTTATTTGTTATATGTCTTCAAATTAGTAGTAACTTTTTTTTCTATTTTCATTTTAAATAATACACTGTGGCATAGTTGATAGAAGGGAGGAATGGATCTCAGTCAGGAATATCTAGGTTCAAATCCTGTCCCTGTCACATATTGATTCTGTTATTTTGGACTTGTCAACTTGTTCTCCTGATGCAACTGCTGGCTCAGACAGGTCACTTATTTGTATCAGGAGAGAATATTTCCACGGAGGGTATCTTCATGCCAATAAAAATGAAACCTGAGTTGGCTATACCTAGCTAGATGGCTGTAGTGGATAGAGCTGGGGCTAGAGAATATCAAGCCTGCAATCAAGAAGACTCATCTTAGTTCAAATCCAGTGTCAGAAACTTACCAGATGTGTGACTTTGGGTAAATCACTTACCCCTATTTGCCTTAGTTTACTCATCTGTAAAATGAGCTGGAGAAGGAAATAGCCAACCACTCCAATATCTTTGCCAAGAAAATCTAAATGGAGTCACAAAGAATCAGACATGACTGAAGCACAATAAAAGAACCACCTTTCTCTTCTCCCATTGTCTTAATCTAATGGAAACCTATATTGGTGAATATGTTGCATTAAGATGATCATATTTATAAACTAAGAAAATAAGTTAGTGATATTTGGATAAGAGTACTGTTAAACCACTTGAAGTGAGTATTAGAAGAAAATAAAATCAATATTGTTTTAATATCATCATCTCCTAGACCAGTGATGGGCAAACTTTTTAAAGAGGGGGCCAAAGGAAAGGAAATGCTCATCTGTCAGTCTGTTTCTAAGGCAACTCTTTTGAAGTTTCATTGTATTATATCCTACTCATTGTATTCATCAAATTAGGAATAATGTCTTCAGGCCTAGGCCGCCCATCACTGTCCTAGACTACTTAATTAACAAGTAACTAAATAGAAGGCCAGCAGGAGAAAGGAGTAACTGTAGGAAATCTGGAAAACTTAATAAATATCGGAGAGTAATCTGCTGCAAAAACTTTTGCACACATTACTTATTTTTACTAGTCTTACAATTTGGTTAATGTTGCAGTTTCTGTAGTTTTAAAGTTACACATAAATCCTTTAATTTTAAATGTTAAAGACTTGTATGAGTATTCAGCTTTAGTTCTTACTTGAAATACTTCTGTTGCATACCTTCACTTCAACATTGTGGAGGAAAACACAGGTGTTCATATGAATGTAATGTAATATGTAATAATGAACCAAATATATGAGTCAATGTTTAATGTGGTATAATTCTTATTGTTGTTAAGTTGTTTCAGTTGTGTTTGACTCTTCATGACCCGATTTGTGGTTCTCTTTGTAAAAACATCAGAGTGCTTAACATTTCCTTTTTCATCTCATTTTACAGATGAGGGAACTGAGGCAAACAGTGTTAAGTGATTTGCTCAGGGTTACTACATAGCTAGTATGTACGAGACCAAATTTGAACTCAAGAAGATGAGTCTTTTTGACTCCAGGCTTAATATTTTTGCAACTGTAGCATAATTATTTTATACTTTCAATAATTTTTTGAGATGTATTGTTTACTACAATTATGCACAATAGTGCCTTTTAATTTCCAACAGGAGTTAGACCTTTTGCGTGTCCTCACTGTGACAAAAAATTTAGAACATCAGGCCATAGGAAGACCCATATTGCATCCCACTTTAAGCATACTGAACTAAGGAAATTGAGACATCAGCGTAAACCTGCCAAAGTTCGAGTAGGCAAATCGAATGTTCCAGTGCCAGATATTCCTTTGCAAGAACCAATTCTCATAACTGACTTAGGTAAGATGTGTAAATATTTTATAATTCATTGAGTAATATTTCATTTCATACTCTCTTGAATTGTTTAAGTATTAGAACCTGTGTAGTTGAGTTGGTTTGAACATTATGTTAATTAAATTTTACTTATGGTGTCAGACCCTTTATGATTCTTTCTTGATAAAAAACAAAATATCTCTTACTTAACAAATCTCTAAAATTTTTTACTTTGGCTTAAGAGTATGACCAAGTGAGGATGTTTTCATTAATTTATGTCAATATATGTTCCTGGGAGAAAAGGTAAAAATGTATACATTGCTGATTGTTAAAGATGAGACAGGAACATGATGATAATGCCATTTTTTTGTATAAAATTTTTTAAAAATTTTATTTATGTTTATTTTTATGACATTTTTCTAAATGACTATATTGCATTCTTAAGAATTAAATAAGTTAAAACGTTTTGAGGTAATTACTCTTTACAATACATGCTGTGCCTTGGAGATGGTAAAGAAGAGCTATAAACCACTCTCAAATATTCTTTGTCAAAATTTACAGTATTAGAACAGAATATTTTCAACAATTATCAGTATCTCTCTATAGTCCCATTATCTTAATAGACACTTAATTTCCCTTGTAAAATTATCATAGAGGTTAAAATTTAAAATTTTTACTCCAAAGGCCTTATAAGAAGACTTAAGGAAATTTCGTCATTATTTTAAAAATTGTAGCAATTTGGTTAATGTCTTTATTTTTGAGTGGCTTCAGTGATCCTATTCTCAATAATGCATTCCCTACTTAGCTCAACCTCCTAGAGCAGTGATAGGCAAACTATTCTCTGAGGGCCAGATATAGGCCATAGTTTGCCCATCGCTGCCTTAAGCAATTCCCTAATCACTACATCTGGATGTGGGGGCATAGTGATTAGGGAATTGCTTAAGGCAGTGATGGGCAAACTATGGCCTAGATCTGGCCCTCGGGGAATAGTTTGCCCATCCCTGTCCTAGAGCCTTTTTCTTTAAAGTGTTGCACAGATATCACCTATGCTTTTAGCTATAATAGCTAACATTCATACAGAATTCACTATGTGCTGGACATTGTGCTAAGTGCTTTATAATTACCTCTTTTGATCCTCATAACAACCTTGAGAAGTAGGTGCTATTATTATCATCACAGTTTTACATATGAGGAAAATGAGACAAAGGTTAAGTGATTGTCCAAGGTTATACAATTAGTAAGTATTTCAGACTGGATTTGGACTTGGATCTTCCTGACGGCAGGCCTGCTATCCATTGCACTGCCTCGCTCTCCAATTTTTCTTGTTCTATCTAGCTTTCCATGTTCCTCTTGTTGCCCATGTTCTCTGTCCACACTACTTTATTTCTGATGTTGTGTTCTCATTCTCTCTCTCTTCTCTCCCCTTTCCCGTCTGCTCTAGTAATTTATAAGTTCCTCAAAGATGGAAAACACTCATTTCATTTTTGTGTTTGAATTCCTAGTGCCCACACAGTGCCTTTCATTTAGTTTGTAGTTAATAAATACTGCTTAATTGAATTAACAGTTAAAAAAAGTCTGATGGTGCTCAGTAATTTCTGTATCTTAATATTATTGAGGCCCCCCTATGAATATTCAGTGAATTTATTCTGCTCTAGGGATCCTAGGAATCTCCTGTGACTCCAGGACTGATTAGGAATCTATTGAAGAGAACTTTAAAATTACTCTATATGCTTCCTAGATAAGAGTACAGTCCCATCTTGGGGTTTATAGATGTTACAGGATGTGTTTGTTTCACATTTGATTTTCTATTTTGGCTCCAGAGATCCAAGCAATTCTTAGAATGAGGGTGGGGAATTGGAAGTGCCAGCCTTTCCTGTTGTCAATCCATCTTACTGTTGTCAATAAATACCATAATGGCTCTCATTTTCTTTAAAAGTATTTTATATAAGGCTGACATAGGAAAAGAGGTCAGAGAAGTCACTCTGATTTTTCAAGGATTAAAAAAATTGGTGACCATGCTACTGGAAGGAGGACCCTTACATTGGGCTATACATGCTGACACCATATTAGAATTTTGTCCTTCTTTTCAGAGGATTATGTCATCAAACCTTCTTAAAGTGAAATTTTGGCTTGTGAAATTTGCTTATGGAAGCAGAGTTATATTGTACAATACCTTTTTATTTGAAATGATTAGAAATTAGAGAACTCTACTTACATCTTTGGGTTATTAGAGTATTCATCTATAACAAATAAATTATCAAATTTTGAACAATTGGAGTACTGTCAAATGTTTGCTCTTCTTTATGGCTCCAATGTAATTTAAGTACATTATAGATATCACAGATGTCATAACCAAAAGCTAGTGCTCTCTATCAAAAATCACCTTTCATTTATTTTGTACTTATTTATACAAAATGGTACAATTCTACATATTGTAAACATATTTATACCTGTACCTCTTGCTGCTGTCTCTTCTGATAGAATATGAGTTTGTTGATTGAAGACATGGACTTCTCATTTTTGCCTTTCTTTTCTTAGTGCCTAGGAACAGTGCCTGGCACATATTAGGCACTTATTAAATTGTTGATTGGTTGATTAATTTATTCTTCTGTTTTATTGAAACTATTAATTAACCTAGTTATTCCTTATTATCTAGAATTTTCTAAATAGTTAAATTATCCGAAAATAGGGAGAACTTGTATCTTTTCTGGTATTTACACCTTGAATTTCTATATCTTGTCTTATTCCTGTTGTGAAAGGAAATTCTTGCTTCTCTTTGTCTATTCTGAGTTTACACTTGTGAAAAGGGAATCCTTTGTTCTCTTTGCCTAGTTGGAGTTAAAGCTTTGGTTAACAATAACTTAAGTACCCTTTGTTGTGAGGGTTATTTAGCAGTTGCTATTACTAAATTAAATGCTAAATAACCCTCACAACATCTTACTTTATATAAGGCTGACATAGGAAAAGAGGTCAGAGAAGTCACTCTGCTTTTTCAAGGATTAAAAAAATTGGTGACCATGCTACTGGAAGCACTAGATTGTGAGGACAGGATTAACTCTCCTTTGTCTACCTTTTGATTGAATCAACACAAGCTTGAACTAGGTGGAGGAGATTGAGAACCTCTTGGTGAATTCACACTCTGCTTGGTGCTGAGTGGGAGGCCAGTTAGATGCTTGGAGAACTCTACCCTTTTGTCTAGCTCAAATAGCCAGAGACTTTGAATTCTTTTGGGAGTTTACACACTCAGAAACCTGTGAATCCTAGGAGGAAAGTTAACACCTTTAGAAGTGAGAAGTCAGTCCCACAGACACTGCCCCTGGGCAGTGCTGGACATTTTGGAGGCTGTGATTGGCCCCTGTGAAAAGGGTAAGGGACAGGAAACCTCTATAAGAGCCACGAAATCCTTGGGCTGGAGGCAGTCTGGTGAAGTTGAGTATAGTGGAGAGTGTCTCCTGGAGATAGTCTTCAAAGGAACTTTACTAGAGACTACTCTGTGAATTGTGGCTTCAATTTAGATTCTGACTCCTGGACTACTTTGGGTGAGTGAAAAGGGCTGACTACTTTCTTAGTTTCCCAAGAGACTAGCTTCCATCTTCCAGGAGGCCTTGTAATTACTCACTACTGGCCTTCTTGGCTGAGGACTAGTATAGGTATTTTCTCTAACCCCTCTCACATTTCTCTACTTTATTGTATCCCCTCTATTTTGTAAATAAACTTATAACTTGATTAATAATAACTTTGGAGACCACATTATTTCATATAATTTAAGTCCAATCACTAAATTTAACCTTTACACTGTATTTGGTAGTTCTAGGGATATGTTTAATAATAGTAGCTGTAGTTAGTAGCCTTCTCTCCCCCTCCCTCCCCCCTTGTTTTTTATAAGAAATCTACATTTTCTCTCTTATTTGTTCTTGGTATTAATAAATACTTTTTATTCTATTAAAGAAGGTATTTTTCTTGCCTAGAATGTCTAGACTTTCAAATATTAAATGAATTCATGATACATTTTTTTTAAACTCTTACCTTTTATCATAGAATTAATACATTAATCTAAGACAGAAGAGTGGTAAAGGCTAGACATTGAAGGGGGGTTAAGTGACTTGCTTGCCCAGGGTCACACAACTAGGAAATGTCTGAGGCCAGATTTGGACAAAAGCACCTCCTGTCTCTAGGCCTCTAAAATCATGATTTTAAAATACACACACACATACACACAAGTATCACATATGTTTATAATACCATTCATACATATAGTAGCTACTGTATCTCTAAAGCAAAGGTTCCTAAATGTTTATGTGCAGTGGATCCCTTTGACAGTCTAGTTAAGCCTCTAGATCCCTTCTAAGGATAATGTTTTTAAGTGCAAAAAAATAAAAATGAATAGAATTATAAAGGAAATCAGTTATACTTAAATATAGTTAACATAATACTTTTTGAAAAGTTAATGTATATGAGCTTAAAAACTTATTCTCGGGGCATCTGGGGCGGCTCAGTGAATTGAGAGCCAGGCCTATAAATGGGAAGTCCTAGGTTCAAATCTGGCCTTAGGCACTTCCTAGCTGTGTGACTCTGGGCAAGTCACTTTACCCCCATTGACTAGCCCTTACCACTCTTCTGCCTTAGAACCAATACACAGTATTGAATCTAAGACAAAAGGTAAGGATTTAAAAAACAACAACAATGAAAAAAACTTCTCTAACAATATTTGTAGGATAAGCTCATAAGCATTCTTGTCTTTTTAAAAATGAGAGTTTTGAAAGGCTTCATTTCACCACTCTTAACTGCTGTCCTTTGAAGGTAACCTAAAACTTTAGGCTAAACAAATAAAGAAAATTACTTGCTTTGAAGTCGTTTTGATAGTTTTAAAATTTTTATTTTACTTAATCAATTTTTTTATGTAGAAACATTGCTTTTAATGAAAAGAAATTGATCATTAAGTGTTCTACCTTACTAGTTAGGAAGTGTCATCACTTAGATTGTAATGATTTAGTAGTTTACATGTACTTTTCTAAACTTAGTAATGGCATAAAGCATTGATCTCTTTTGGTTCTATATTCAGAGAATAATAATATAAAATGTTTCCATTTATTTTCTTTTGTAACTTCCCACAGGAGATATTCATACAAAAATGGTTTTTAGTAAATTTATAATTTTCTGAGAAATTTCTGTGCAAAAATTTTGTGCAATACCAAATTTAGAATAAAATAAAATTTGACATTCTTTATAATAGATAATAATACATTATTCACAAGTAGCAGCAAAAGATATTGAAATCTATGATACATAAATTTCACATAAATCTGTGATGCATAAAATAATTATATAATTAAACTTCCGTGTCAGAAAAATATGTTAATAGGGAGTGGATATTTTATTCTCCCTTCAAAAAAACTTTTTTTTTTAAAGAACTTAAGCTCATTTATTTAATTATTTTAGAGTATTTTCCCATGGTTACATTAATCATATTCTTTCCCTCCCCTCCTCGCACCCAACTCCCCTAGTCAATGAGAAGTTCCACTGGGTTTTACATGTGTCATTGATCAAGACCTATTTCCATATTATTAATATTTGCACTAGGGTGATCATTTAGAGTCTACATCCCCCATCATATATCCCCATTAAACTATGTGATCAAGAAGTTGTTTTTCTTCTGTATTTCTACTCCCACAGTTCTTTCTGTACATGTGGATAGCATTCTTTCTCATAAGTCCCTCAGAATTGTCCTGGATCATTGCCTTGCTGCTAGTACAGAAGTCTGTAATATTTGATTATGCCACAGCGTATCAGTCTCTGTGTATAATGTTCTGCTGGTTCTGTTCCTTTCACTCTGCATCAATTTCTAGAGGTCTTTCCAGTTCACATGGAATTCCTCCAGTTGATTATTACTTTTAGCACAATAGCATTCCATCACTAACAGATACTACAATTTGTTCAGACTTTCCCCAATCAAAGGGCATTCATTCCCTCATTTTCCAATTTTTTTGCTATCACAAAGAGCATGGCTATGAATATTTTTATACATGTCTTTTTCTTATGATCTCTTTGGGGTATAAACCCAGCAGTGGTATGACTGGATCTAAGGTCAGGCAGTCTTTAAACACTTTTGGGGCATAGTTCCAAATTGCCATCCAGAATGGTTGGATCAATTCACAACTCCACCAGCAGTGCATTAGTGTTCCAATTTTGCCACATCCCCTCCAATATTTATTACTTTCCTTTGTTATCATGTTAGCCAATTTGCTAGGTGTGAGGTGGTATATCAGACTTGTTTTGATTTGCATTTCTCTGATTATAAGAGGTTTTGAACACTTTTTCATGTGCTTATTGATAGTTTTGATTTCTTTATCTGAAAATCGCCTATTCATGTCCCTTGCCCATGTATCAATGGGAATGGGGAATTCTCTAGGTCTTTTTATCATCTCTGATAATCTGATAAGGACAGTTTAGTTGATAAGGAAATAAGGGACACCGAACATCTTTTAGCTCATGCTTCCAGATCAGTCTCCAGGAGCATGGAGTTTATTATATATGTATTTCAAGACTCATTTCACACAAAAGAACCCCCCTGAAACTTTGCAGATGCGCAGAAGTTATAAATTATGTCATATCAAAACACAAAAGGTCTCATTGGCTTCAGAACAGATCAAGGCCAAGGCTGAATTTTGACTGGGTTCTTATCAGAAAGCCAAGTTGGGAGTATTTTTCTCAGGGTTGAATTGCTCCTGATAAGGTTTTAGCCTTGGCTATACCAGGCAGCTGCATTCCTGGCCAAAGGGGGAGTGTTAACCTTTTAAATGTTGGCCTGCTAGGAACCTAAAGCTCTTCAATAAGGCCACAATACTTTTCAACAAGAAATCACAAGGAACAGAAAAGGGATCAAAAGAGGAGTCTCAGATTTTTATCTATTCTTTTATTGGCTTTCCACATATTTCCCCTTTTTCTTTAAATTAAAATGATTTATTACACAGGAAAACTTTTTAATAATGAAAGGAGTCATCAATTAGTTATAATCATCAGCTATAGCTGGGATATGATGGGATTTACAGATTAAAGTGTTTATTTTTGGCTCTCTACAGGGAATGGCATGATTTTTTGTATAGTTGATTTAGCTCCTTATAAATTTGAGTAATTAGACCTTTGTCAGAGGTTTTTATTATAAAGCTTTTTCCCCCAATTTGTTGCTTCCCTTCTAATTTTGGTTGTATTGACTTTGTACAAAATCTTTTTAATTTAATGTAATCAAAATTATTCATTTTACATTTTGTAATGTTCTCTATCTCTAGTCTCAAAATCTTTCCTTTCCTATAGATCTGACAAACTTCTATGTAAACTTCTATGTTCTCCTATAGATCTGACAAACTTCTATGTAAACTTCTATGTTCTCCTAAATTACTTATAGTTTCCTTCTTTATATTTAAGTCATTCACTCATTCTGAATTTATCTTGTTGTAGGGTGTGAGATGTTGATCTAAATCTAATCTCTCCCATGCTGTTTTCTAGTTTTCCCAGCAGTTTTTGTCAAATAGTGGATTTTTGTCCCAAAAGCTGGGATCTTTTGGTTTTATCGTCCACTATCTTGCTGAGGTCATTTACCCCAAGTCTATTTCACTGATCCTCCCTTCTGTCTCTTAGCTAGTACCATATTGTTTTGATGACCACTGCTTTATAGTATAGTTTAAGAATGGTACTGCTAGGCCTCCATCCTTCACATTTTTTTCCCTTATTTCCTTTGATATTCTTTATCTTTTGTTCTTCCAAATGAAATTTGTTAAAATTTTTTCTTAATTCAGTAAAAAAGTTTCTGGGTACTTTGATAAGTATGGCGGTGAATAAGTTAATTAATTTGGGTAGGATTGTCATTTTTATTATGTTAGCTCATCCTACCCATGAGCAATTAATGTTTTCCCAATTGTTTAGCTCTAGTTTTAATTGTGTGGAAAGTGTTTTGTAGTTGTGTTATATAGTTCCTGTTTTTACCTTTGCAAATAGACTCCTAAATATTTTAGGGCAGTAATGGGCAAACTTGTTAAAGAGGGGGCAAAGGAAATGCTCATTTGACAGTCTGTTTCTAAGGCAACTCTTTCGAAGTTTCATTGTATTGTATCCTACTCATTGTATTCGTCAGATTAGGAATAATGTGGAGTCCTGGATAGAACATTTCAGGGGTCCGCATCTGGCCTGCAGCTGTAGTTTGCCCATCACCGATCTAGGGTGATTTAAATGGACTTTCTCTTTCTAACTCTTGCTGCTGAGATGTGTTTGAAATATATAGAAATGCTGATGGTTTATATACATTTATTTTGTATCCTACAACTTTGCTAAAGTTGTTTATTATTTCCACTAACTTTTTAGTTGATTCTCTAGGATTCTTTAAGTAGACCATCATATCATTTGCAGAGTGATACTTTAGTCTCCTTCTGTTTTAATACCTTTAATTTCTTTTTCTTATCTGATTGCTATTGCTTGTGTTTTAATACAATGTTAAATAATAGAGGTGATAATGGGCATCCTTGTTTTACTCCTGATTTTATTGGGAAGGCTTCTAATTTATCCCCATTGCAGATGATGCTTGCTGATGTTTTTAAATATATACTATTTACTATTTTTTAAGAAAGACCTTTCCCCCTATACTTTCTAGTGTTTTCAATAGGAATGGGTGTTGTATTTTCTCAAAGCCTATTTCAACATCTATTGAGATTCTTATGTGATTTCTGCTGGTTTGGTTGTTGATATGGTCAATTATGTGGTTGGTTTTCCTAATATTAAACCATGCTTGTATTCTTTGTATAAATCCCACTTGATCATAGTGAATAATTCTTGTGATAACTTGCTGGAGTCTTTTTGCTAGTATTATATTTAAGATTTTCCCTTCTGTGTTCATTAAGGAGATTGGTCTATAGTTTTCTTTCTCAGTGTTTGGTCTACCTGGCTTTGGAATCAGTACCATATTTGTGTCATAAAAGGAATTTGGTAGAACTCCTTCTTTGCTTATTTTGTCAAATAGTTTGTATACTATTGGTATTAGTTGTTCTTTAAATATTTGATAGAATTCACTTGTGAATCCATCTGGTCCTGGGGATTTTTTCCTAGGCAGTTCCTTGATGGTTTATTCTATTTCATTTTCTAAGATGGGATTGTTTAAGTATTCTATTTCCTCTTTTGTTCATCTAGGCCAGTGATGGGCAAACTATGGCCCGTGGGCCAGATGAGGCCCTCATGAAATGTTCTATCTAGAGGTGCAACATTATTTCTAATCTGACCAATACAATGAGTAGGATACAATACAATGAAACTTCGAAAGAGTTGTCTTAGAAACAGACTGACAGATAAGCATTTCCTTTCCTTTGGCCCCCTCTTTAAAAAGTTTGCCCATCGCTGATCTAGGCAATTTATATTTTTGTAAATATTTGCCTATTTCACATAGATTGTCATGTTTATTGCCATATAATTGGGCAGAATAGTTCTTTGTAATTACCTTAATTTCCTCTTCAGTAGAGGTTGAGGCCTCCCTTTTCATCTTCGATAATACTAATTTGTTTTTCTTCTTTCATTTCTTATTAGATTACCTGGTACTTTATCTATTTTGTTTATTTTTTCAAAGTATCAGCTTCTAGTTTTATTTATTAATTTAATAGTTCTTTAACTTTCAATTTAATTAGCTTCTCCTTTAATTTTTAGGATTTCTAATTTAGTTTTTATCTGGGGATTTTTAATTTGTTCTCTTTCTAGTTTTTTAATTTGTATGCCCATTTCATTGACCTTCTCTCTCAGATTTGTTAATATATGCACTTAGGGATATAAATTTCCCCCTGAGTATTGCTTTGGCTGTATTCCATAGATTTTGGTATGATGTCTCATCATTGTCATTCTCTTCAATGAAATTATTATTTGTTTATATGATTGTTCTTTAACCAATTTGGAGAATCATATCATTTAATTTTCAATTAATTTTTGATTTGCCTCTCCACATGCCCTTCCTAATTATTATTTTTATTGCATTATGATCTGAAAAGGTTGCTTTCATTATTTCTGCTCTTTTGCAATTTTTTGCCATGTTTTTATGCCCTAGTACATGGTCAGTCTTTGTGAATTTACCATGTGCTGTTGAAAAGAAAGTGTATTCCTTTTTGTCCCTATTTATTTTTTTCCTTATGTCTATTAACTCTAATTTTTCTATTATTTCATTCACATCTTTTATGTTTTTCTCATTTTTTTCTTTTGATTTATCTAGATATGATAGAGGAAGGTTCAGGTTTCCCACTAGTATAGTTTTACTATCTGTTTCCTACTTAAACTCCAGTAGGTTTCTCCTTTAAAAATTTGGATGCTATACCATTTGGTGCATACATGATGAGTCCTGATTTCCTCATTGTCTATACTGCCTTTTATCAGGATGTAATTACCTTCCCTATTTCTTTTACTCAGATCTAGTTTTACTTTGGCTTTGTCAGATATCATGATTGTGACTCCTGCCTTCATTCTTAGTTGATGCCCAATAGATTTTGTTCCAGCCTCTTACCTTTACCCTATGTGTCTATCTGCCTCAAGTGTTTTTCTTGTAGACAACATATGGTAGCATCTTGTAGACAACATATGGTAGACAACATATGTATTCCCCATCATTTTGTTTTTCTTTCCTAGTCCTGCCCTTCTTTCACTATTTCCTTCTGTACCAGTGTTTTGCTTTTAATCGGTTCCCCTAATTTATCATATCATTTTAAACCACTTAATACTCAAACCATTACTTATGAATAATTCTTCTAACTACTATGATAGTTAATAGTTTTTGAGAGTTACAAATATCATTTTCCTATATAGGAATATAAACAATTTGACCTTACTGAAGCCCTTTAAAAATCTTTTTTTCCCTGCTTTCTTGTTTATACCTTTTCATGTTTCTTTTGAATTTTGTATTTGAACATGAAATTTTCCATTAAGTTCTGGTCTTTTCTTTAGAAATACTTTGAAATCTTCTATTTTGTTAAATGCTCATACTTTCCTTTGGAAGTATTGTCACCTTTGATGGGTAGGTGATCCTTGGTTTTAGACCCAATTCTCTTGCCTTTCTGAATATCATTCCAAGCCTTGATGTCCTTTAGTGTGGAGGTTGCCAGATCCTGTGTAATTCTGATTGGTGCTCCTTGATATCTGAATCATCCCTTTCTGGCTTCTTGAAATATTTTCTCTTTAGCTTGGAAGCTCTTGAATTTGACAATTACATTCCTTGGGGTTGTCTTTTGAGGATTTAATGTAGAGGGTGAGGTATGAATTCTTTCATTGTCTACTTTGTCCTATTGTTCAAGAATATCAGGACAGTTATCTTGGATAATATCTTGTAGTATGATATCAAGTTTTCTATTTATTTTCTGGTTTTCTGGTAAGCCTGTGATTCTCAAATTGTCTCTTCTCGACTGTTTTCCAAGTCTGTCATCTTCTCAATGAGATATTTAATGTTTCTTTCTAATTTGTCATTCTTTTGACTTTGCTTTATTAATTCTTGCTGTCTTGTGAGATCATTAGCTTCTAGTTGCCCAATTCTAGTTTTTAGAGACTAGTTTTCCATTATGATCTTTTGATTTTTCTTTTTAGTTTAGTCTATCCTGCTTTTCATGGCTTCCAGTAGGTCATTTCTGCTCTTCAATTTGCTTATCATTTCATTTGATATCTGGCCTTCTTTTTCCAAGTGGATGATTCTGTCTTTTAAACTGTTATTTTTTTTTTAACTATTTCCCACTTTTCTTGCCAAGTTTCTTCTATCTTTCTCACTTGTTTCTTAATTTCAAATCTGAGCTTCTTAAGAGCTTGTGATCAATTTTCATTTTTTTTTTGGAAAGTTTGAGTATGTTTGCTTTTTTGTCATCCTTTGCTGGTCTCCTGTAGTTTGGGGTTTTTCTGCATAGAAATTATCTAGGGTCAATATTCTCTCTTTTTTATTTATTTATTTATTTGTTTGTCTATTTATTTATTTATTTACTTGCTTACTTACTTACTTACTTACTTACTTACTTACTTACTTACTTATTTATTTATTTATTTTATTTTATTTTTTTTTTTTGGTAGTTGTCGATTATATTTCCAGGTTGGTGACCATTTCTGTGCTAGTTCTTTCTTCCCTTTCTAGTCAGACATCTGAGGGAGGAGGGTAGTCAGATCTTTGTATGGAGCTACAGAGCAGTTTTTGCCCTAAGGCCACTTTTCGGTCTCCACTGTGTCTGCCGTGTGTAACTCCTCTCTGCCCTATTATTTCCGTGCCCAATCTCTCTGTTCCTCAGCCACCTGGGGTTCCAAGTTTTACTACTCTATGAGGTGAGTCTGTGGTGTCCTCTGCCCGCCCCCTGAGAACGTAGAGATTGCCCTGCACTTGCTTTGACTCTGGAGCCATTAAGTTGAGTAGGGGGAGGGATAATCAGCTTATGTTTTGGTAAGAGTAATTTTACCCCCATATAGTGTGGAAATGCCCAAACCATGCCTATTTTAAGGCTGTGACCTATGGAAGAGGTCTTTTTTTGGTTTTTGTCCTTTTGAGGCACTTTATATCGGTATGTGGTGAGGAGAGGAAGCCCCTTGCTTCTACACTGTGGCCGTCTTAGCCCGAAATTCCACTTGCTTAAAATTTTGACTTCAAATAAGACAGTTTTCTTTTAATGTTTGATATTTTTCTTCTATAATAGCAAAGTGCTACCTCATTTAAAAGAGAAAAGGATTTATAAAATTTGAATTTAGATTACAATTCACTTTACTAATTCATATATGCACATTTATTCATCAACTTCCCTATTGTACTTAAAATATGGTTCACTTTATAGAAATACTACTTAACTAGCTTTCTAGGAACATAATTTATTATGAATTGCCAATTATAACACGTAATTAAGTTTTGAAGTCCTTTTGACATTGAACATAGCCTTTCTTTTGATTTTTAGGTCTTATTCAGCCAATCCCAAGAAACAGCCAGTTTTTCCAAAGTTACTTTAATAATAATTTTGTCAATGAAGCAGATAGACCATACAAATGTTTTTATTGTCATCGAGCATATAAAAAGTCTTGCCACCTTAAGCAACATATCAGGTAAGATAGCATATAAGGAACCCAAATGAAAGTTGAATAAATTTACAGTAATCTTTTAGGATTTTCATGTGGACCAAATGAGATAATGTGTGTAAAGTGCTTTGTAAACATGAAAGTGTTATTGTCAATATCAACTGTTTTGGAGTATTAGTGAGGTATAGGGCAGAGTAAGGAGTGCCAGACTTAATATCTCAAAATCTGTTTATTTTTAAAATCGAAATAATATCTACATTAATTTTCTCTTTTAGGGTTGTTTTGAGGAAAATATTTTGCAAGCCACGTGATGCTGTGCAAATGAGATCATTAAATTAGAATTTAGTATGATTCAGTGCTGTAATGACTGACAGAAATACCGTGGTAGAATTTATGACACTGAAGAGAATAATGCTGATTTTGAATGCTCAGAATTTCTTATTTGTTCTAGAATTATTTGATGATTGGGTTATTTTATTTAGATTTACTTTTTAACTCCCTACATGAGTGGATTTCTTTGTCTTTATTTCTTTTTATTACTGACTTTGTGGAGATTACTGGGAATATCATAATAAGCATCAAAAATTATTATCATCATCAGTATTAAAAGAATACTTCTTGACACTTCCAGGAACTTTATTGGTTTTGAGTTCTCCCTCTTACCCTGCAGACCTCTTTGTGCTTTAGCTGAAAGATTTTGTAAATTTTGAGGGTTTAAAAAAATCATCACTTGATGATAAGTCTTCTGGTAATGAGCCTCTTCAGACTTATCTGGGCTTGTCATGGAATGTAAACATGCAATTCATTAAGTATACCATAATCAAGAACTTTTCAACTTCGTAGAGGGTTGTAGACTTTATATTCTATTGACTTAGACTTTTAAAGAACTATAAGTCCCTTCAGAGATGTTATTAGGTATCAGGGTAGGTTCATAATAATTACTCTTAGCCTGAAATTACTTTTTAAAAAATATTTTTCAGGTTTATTCTTATATAACTAATAATGTTGAAAAGTCAATATAGCTTTATTCATTAGAGCTATTATAGAAAGAAAATTGGACTTATAATTCCAGAATCTGATTCTAGTTCTTGCTCTGCTCCTTAGTGTATGTGTTGTGCTGGACAAATCGTTGAAGTTCTCTGAGTTTAGAATATAAATATAATGTCATTTGCCGTACTTGTGATACAGGCTTGGTGTGACAGTTTTTGAGATAATACATTAAAGACTTTGCAAATTTTAAAATGCAATACTAATTTAAAATATTATTTCATTTTTTCCCCCCTCTCCTTAGATCACACACGGGTGAGAAACCTTTTAAATGTTCTCAGTGTGGAAGAGGTTTTGTGTCTGCAGGAGTGCTGAAAGCACACATCCGAACACATACGGGACTGAAAGCTTTCAAGTGTCTTATATGTAATGGAGCTTTTACTACTGGTGGTAGCCTAAGGAGACATATGGGTATCCATAATGATCTTCGGCCTTATATGTGTCCATATTGTCAAAAAACATTTAAGACCTCTTTAAATTGTAAAAAACACATGAAGACACATAGGTAGGTATTTTATTATTTGTGATGTTACTTTTAATTTTCAGTACTTCTGTACTCAACACTTCATTTTTTTCATGTAAAAAATTGTTTATTTGTCAAAGTAATATGTGGCTGTGCCTTGTGGGTCAGCTTTCGATCAGGGTATTTTAAATTCTACCTGATCATTTGATCATGCACCTTTTGAGCAGCTACATCACATTGTTTGACATACATTGAGCACATAGCTTGATAAAATCCCCAAATCTTTTTTGTAAAATCATTTCTTTTGAATTGACTATAACCTTGTAGAGCTATATTGGAATCATTTAATTTCATCTCACTAAGCCACAATTATAGCTATAAAGTAAAATTTACTCCTGCATTTTAGAATTTCTACCTTGTTTATTTATAGAAGCTTTGTGCATTTGTGTTAAAGTATATTAGGACACGTGTCTAATCCTTTCCTGGATTTTGTCTCCTCTGAATCTATTAGTGCCTTTATTTCTATCCTTATTCCTACATTGTACATATTTTCTAGTTCTCTAGTGTGGGTAATCATTTTTCTTCCCTTAACCCTTTCTGTTTAGAGCTATTTTACTAGATTTGTAAGATTCTAGGCAACTACCTTTTTAAGCCACTTGATAGAAGAATTTGATTCTTGTTGAAGAGTTTGTTATTCTTTTATTTTAAACTGTGGTCCAGAAATCAAATCCTATTTTCAAACACTAATGTTTTGTCATTTTAAGATTAAAAAATCAAATTTTGTTACTTTGAATTTGAGAGAATGTTACCATGTAGGAAAAAAAAAACAAAAAATAGAATTATACAATACTGTAAATAACAGTTTTATACAGCTTAAAAAATAATCAGTTAAATTCTTTACTTTCAACGTTGTCCTTTAGTCTATCTCCCTGTGTCCTTCCTTCAGTTTTTTTAGGTTTATTGGAGGTATTTTTCTTTAAATGCTTCAGGAACCTTCTTTATTTTTCCCCCCTATCATTATCACCTCTTTGTCTTCTCAACCCTCACTCTGAAATTAGATGTAATCCATATTTTGTGACAAGTAAATGTAGTCAAGCAAAACAAATTCCCACATTGACCATATCTTAATATTATATTCTATACTTTGTGTGTCCATTTCCTCTCTTTTTTGCTGCTTGGTTCTTTAGCGGTTTTTTGCAGTTATGATTGGTAATTGCATTGTTCAAAATTCTTAAATCTTTCAAAATTGTTTTTTCTTTTTAGTATTCTAGACTTTAAATAAATTGAATACCTCATTTTACTTCATTTTTGTATTAGTCCGTGAAGTCTTCCCAGATTTCTCTGAAATTATCCTGTTCATTATTGTAAGAAGGGGAAACATTATAGTTGGACTGATATTAATATTTAACGGTGTAGTCGCCAAGGAACTGAATAAATACCAATTCCTAAAATGATTTTAGTAATTTATTTACAAAATAAAGGAGTGCGTGAAAGTAGAGAAATGAGAAGAGAGTAGAGTATGAGATGTAACTTAATGAACTAGATTTGTATTCAAGTCTGGGTTTTACACCAGCAGGGCTCTAGAGGCCTAGCCAAAGAGCCTAAAAGTCAATTAGCAAGGAGTTTTGCACCAGGGTTTCTCCCAATCAAGGGAGTTTCCTGGAGGCTAGTACTTCCAGGGAAGTTAAGTCAGCCTTCTTCACTCACCATGTGTAGTTCTAAGGGAAAGATTTAAGAACAGTCTCACCAAGGATTCAGGGTCCCAACCAGAGCTCCTCCAGGTCCAAGTCATGAACAAGAAGAGCTCCTCCAGGTCCAAGACACAAACAAGAAGAGAGTAGCTGAACTCATTGAACTATCTTTTAAAGGGGCTTTTTGCATCACTTCCTGTGCCTTCCTCCTAATTTCCGTGTCCGATTACAACAGACACTTTTCTTAGAACTGCCCAGGAGGCAGTCAGTAAATTCTGATTTCTTACTCTAGCACATGTGGGTCACAGATCTCCCAACTTGTGAATTAAGTTGGAGTTGTTTTCACCTTTGGTGATTAAATCTAAAGATGGGAGGGGCAGATTTAATCTCAGTATCACATTATTTTATTTGATACAGTATAACCATATTCTGTAATTTGTCTCACAATTCCCAAAGTAATAGGAATATTCTTAATTTCCAGGTCTTTGCTACAATTAAAAAGTTCTACTTTAAATACTTTTGTTCCTGTTAACCATTTCTAGAACTTTTTCAACTCTTTGGGGGGCTGTTGCTTCCAGGGATATTAGTAGGTCAAAAGCTATGTAAAAGTTGAATAAATTTCTCTGCATAGTTTCAAATTGCTTTCCGTTGTAGCTTGATCAATTACAAGCTCCATAAACACTAATTAATTTAATTGACATCTCGCAACTCCTCCAGCTGTTGTCATTTAATGTTTGTCTTATTTGCCAGTTTAATAGGTGTAACATAGAATCTTAGAATTGTTTTAATTTGCATTTATC
Organism: Gracilinanus agilis; assembly: GCF_016433145.1. Taxonomy (NCBI): domain Eukaryota; kingdom Metazoa; phylum Chordata; class Mammalia; order Didelphimorphia; family Didelphidae; genus Gracilinanus; species Gracilinanus agilis. The sequence goes on from NC_058130.1 coordinate 582,989,507, forward strand.
TTATTATTTGTGATTTTAAGCTCATATAGCTCATATGTTGGTAGCTTGGCATTCTTTCCTTAATAAGTGATAGTACATATTGATTGATCATTTATCAATAAGGAACAGTTTTTATTCTTATATTTTAAAACCATTTCTGCATATATTTTTATCAGATTTTTATCATAGAAACTTGTTGAAAAAATTTTTTCTCGTTAATACTTCTCATTTTAGTTGTTTTGATCATTTGTGTGTAGAAGCTATTCAATTTTATGTAATCAAAAGTGACCATTTAATCTTTTGATTTTCTCTATCCCTTGGGCCATAACTCTTTCCTTAATCATAGCTACAAAACCCCTTTCCTAATTTAATTTGTTAACCTTTTACAACTAGGCCATTTATCCATTTGAAGTTTATCTTGGTAAGCAGTAGAGTCTGGTATAGGGGGATAGGGTGTGGGGGAATTGGGATATATAGCAGGATAGGGAAAGTTAGGTAACATAGTGGATAGAGAGTAGAACTTGGAGTCAAAAAGACTGATCACCTGCATTTTAAATCCAGCCTCAGACACTAGCTTTGTGACCCTAGATGATTCACTTACCTGTATTTTCCTCAGTTTCCTCATCTTTAAAATGAACTGGAGAAGGAAATGCAACTTATACCAATATCTTTGCCAAGAAAACTTTAAACAGGATCAAGAAGAGTCAGACATGGCTGAACAATAACAACAAAATGGGTCAGGTTGTCCTGGAGCCATCACTAACTATCTTTCATTACATTTTCTGAATAAAAATTATACCTCAGGAATTGGCACATACTACATATCATGACTTGATTCATTATTTTGTTAGCTGTCTAGACTTGGTGTTGATAGTGTAGATTTAATTTAAAAGTATATACATACATTTTTTACCCAGTTATTAAGAATTTATCAGCACACTCCTATATAGTGCTTTAAATGTGTGTTGATCTCATCAGGAGTACAGTAGAAGGCTCTGGGAATGAAGTCATCACTAGACTGGAAAACTAGTGACTATAGGATGATAGTAGTTATAATAATAATAGGCATTTCTTAACACTTTAAGTTTTTCAAAGTGCTTTACATCCATTATCTCACTTCAGCCTCAAACCTCACTGTATGTAGTGTTAGTCTCAATCTAATTTTTGTCAGACTGTTTTCCAGTGTTTTCTGCAGTTCATATTGAATTGTGGCTACTTATCCCAGGAATTTGGGGCTTTGGGTTTAATTGAACACTATGCTAGTAAGTTTATTAATGTAGCTAAGTGGCTTTGAGGGGAGGGAGAGAATAAAGAACTGGGCCTAAAGTCAGGAAGATCTGAGTTCAAATCTAACCTCACATACTGCAAGTCACTTAACTTCTGTGTATCTGTTTCCTCAGCTGTCTGATGGAGATCAAAACACCATCTACCTGACAGGGTTGTTTTGAGGATCAAATGAGATATGTGTGTAGCACTTAGTATGGTATCTTGTACCAGAATACATGATCAATAAATACTTGTTTCTTTCCCTTTTTAATCAGTTCTTTATGGCAGATGCCTAATATGTTCCACTAATCTCCTTTTTAACCAATACCAAGTTGAATATTTTCAACAAGACATTTAAGAATAACAAGATAAACTTCCATTCTAAATAGCAAATAATCATAAAATCATAGAATTTTGAGTTGCAGTAGTCTTCTGTCATTTTTCAGACGAAAAAACTGAGGCCAGAGATATTAAGCAATTTTGGACATTTCACACATCGATAGTAAGCTGCAGAGTTAGTAATAAATCTCAGGTTTTCCCCAAAGCTATTGGCTCTTTTTTATCATATTTTACTGATATTATTTTATGAAAAGAGAAGGTCAGTAGAAGAGAAGGATAAAAAGAAAATATTATTCTAGTTCATAAAATAGTTTTTAAAGTCATTTTCCTTGAAGACAGTTATTAGCAACTTTCTGACAAGTGAATTTTTTCACCTTTCTTTAAAGATATGAACTTGCCCAACAACTACAACAGCACCAACAAGCTGCTTCAATAGATGATACCACAGTAGATCAGCAGACCATTCATGTTTCTACTCAGATGCAAGTGGAAGTGGAAAGTGATGAACTGAGACAAAGTGAAGCTGTCACTGCTGACCATGAAGCTATTTTGGAACTGGACCAGCAGCATGTAGTAGGTCCAGAAGAAACAGAACTTGGACAACAGTTGACAGACCAACCTTTGGAGCCAGATGAAGGTAATTTTCTGAATAATCAAAAATGTATTTTTATTGTATATGGAATGATTAATGTGTCCTAGACTACTCTGGTCCACATTGAAACCTTCATTTTTGTAACCTCTTAACAGCTTCACTTACTCATCTTGCATTTTGATATGCTGACATGCATTTTTCTCCATTCATAAGTAGCCATATAGTTATTGGTCATTTATAGCTTTCCTCTGAACACTGGCTATGTCTCTAAAAATTGACCCTTTTAAGGGGAATAAAAATTTAATTATAAATAGAAAACTAATAATAATTATATATTCCATTTGTTTTCCTATTGATCATATAAACTTTCTAGATGAGGACTATATTTATATTTCCTTTTCCCCCCTCATATTGCCTAATCCAGTGCTAGGTATAATGTTGTTCTATAAATATTTGTTAAATGGAATTGGCTTATAGAATGTTACTTTCAGAAAAATTTCTGTTTCATGACAAAGTAGTTAGCTGAATATGTCATCTAATTGCTCTGACAGGTTTTCCATCCTTTGTGCTTTGCTTCCTTTTATGGTTTTACATATCCTGGATAATGTCTTTAAGAAAAAAATGCCAATAGAATTCTGTTGATAGCTCATTCTTAATCTTTTTAAGACACTATTTACATTTTCTTTCCCATGATTTTTTGGGTTTATTAATGTTTTTTGTTTTTATATCACTTTATTTTTAAAATATCTCTTGTCTTCCACCATCTATTAAGTCTTTCTTGGCACCAAAGATTAAAAAATGTTTAGCAAAAGTCTTATTAACATAGGACATGGCACTTGACCTGACCTTTGAAGGAAGCTAGTAATTCTTAGACATTGGAATAAGGATAGAATTCCATTCCATTCCAGACATGAGCAAGTATATGCAAAACAGAACATTATAGAAGAGGAACAGCAAGTAGACTAGGCTTGATTAGGGGAATGACATCTGCAGGCATGTACTTTTTGTAATATTATTTTGAAAACATTTTAGAAAGGGGAGAGACTTGTGGCAGGGATACAAATTATAAAACATTTGCCATAGTCATGGTGAGAGATGTTGAAGGCTTAAATCTTTCTGAATTGAGAGAAGATGGAGGAAAGAGATGCTGTAGAAAATCAATGAGACTTTTCATCAGATTGGATATGGAAAGGCAGAAGAATGAGTCAAGGATGACTCTTGTTGGCTTCTTCAAAAGAAATAAGGAAGGTCAGAAAAAGAGATGAGTTTTGGAGAAAAGATGAATTTTTTTTATACAGGTTGAATTTGCAATATTGCTATGATTGTAATAGACTGTTGTGTTGTGTAGTTGGAAGGGATTGTTTGTGGAACAACTAGAGCTAGATATATAGATTTGGAATTCATCACCAGAAGAAAGAAATAAGTTATTTAAATGGAGAGATCGTTCACAACAATTCCTTGAAGCGCCAAAGAAAGGAGTTGGTGGAATAGATTTATTATCAAACCAAAAACATTATCACAAGACTAATAATAAGCATTTTTAAAAAATCATTATGAAAATACACCTTATCGTGGCAGCATTGTTTCTTGAGGATGAAGTAGTATTAAAAATGTTAGGCCCTACCTTTTAAATCAACTTATATAAAATTGTTTAGTTTAGGAAAAAATGTTAGAGTGGAGAGAAATGTATGGGAAAACATGGCCCAGGAATAAGGAATGAGAAAGGCCAGAGTTTTGTAGATAACAGAGCCTTCTACTTCTGTATCATGAATGTTTTATTTGAAAATGTGTCAAGAAATTGGTAGACATTGAACATCTTGGGCACCAAATAACATCATTAAGAATGAAAAAGTTATATTTTAACAAACATGGGGGGGGGACATAAACAGATAAACATACACACACACACATATGTGTATATATATATATATATGTATATATATATAT
>NC_058130.1:582998575-583037251 GCF_016433145.1 Gracilinanus agilis
TATTATATTATATTATATTATATTATATTATATTATATTATATTATATCATATCATATCATCACATCACATCACATCACATCACATCACATCACATCATACTATAAGATCTCAAGTTGAGGAACATTATAAGCAATATTACTTGACAAAGAAAAGTAATAAAGGATGAAGTTAATTTGAAGAAAGGTTTTCAATAGACTCAATTAAGGTAAAACATTCTGAGGCATCCTGTTAGGTGACACAGAGGATAGAGTACTGGACCTTGAGTCAGAAGACCTGAGTTCAAATGTGCCCTGAGGTACTTACTAGCTGTGTAACCTAGCCAAGTCATTTCTTTGCCAGCTTCCTCAGTTTCCTTAACTGTAAAATAGGGAGCACTAAACTCCTATGGTTGTTGTATGGATCAGATGATATTATAAAGTACTTAGCACGGTACTTAGCATGTAGTAAGTGCTTAATGCTTGTTCCTTTCTCTTACTCTTCCTTTTCCCTGAGGGCAATAAAGAATGAAAATAGAAGGAGGTTGATAGAAAAAAACCAGATATGATAGACAAGGATTTTTATGAACATTATCACAGACCTGGATATGATGATAAATGAAAAGTAGCATTGAATCAAGTAGATACTTGTGTGAAAATGGCATAATTATGAGCATAATGAAGGACTGATTCATAAGGTATCTGAAGGATATCAGAGAAATAGGGAAAAAATTAGATATTCATATTCTCCCCAAAAGTAATGGAAAGCATTAACAGTTACCATCCCATACTCTTATTTTCCTGTCTACAAAAGCATCCTTGATTTTTTCAAGTGATATTCCACAACATGCTGTATCTTGACTAAAAGTTGTAGGGAGAAAAATTCACTATTATTATTATTCATTAAAAATCAGCAACACAACCATAATCATTTGGTTAGATAGTGGAAAATGCCACCTTAATGGCTATTCCAACAAGGTATCTTCTGTTAATACTGTGCAAGAGATTTTTAATGACATAACCACAGAAGTAAATTTGATGTTGTAGCAGCTAGGTGATATAGTAAAGAAAGTTGGATTTGGAATCAAGAAAAACTTAGATTAAAACCTTCCTAAGATACTTCCTAACTTTGTGATCCTGTGGCAGATCTCTCAGCCTCAGTTTCCTCATCTCTGAAGTGGAGATAATAATCATACTTACTTTTCAGCATTTGGAAGAATCAGATGAGATAATATTTATAAAATGCTTGCAAACTTTGTTATTATTAATCAATTCTCTAATTATAAGAATCAGATTAAGCATAAAATAGAGTAAATGAACTACCACATTCCATGTTGAGTATGAATTCCCAATGGATAGGTTCTCTAGATGTTTCTGAATGGCATTTTGCCTTTTCCAATATGGATAGTTAATAGAACTTGACCATAAGTATATAAATCATGGACAGATACTATACACATACAGTTAAGCCAGCCCCTATATTCAAAACAAAAGAATAGACTAGATTGTCTTCAGCAAATTGCAAGCTCCTTTAGTAATTTCAAATTTCACCCAGAGACCAGAACTTCTACTTTTTAACAAACATATTCTTAGGGTGACATTGTTTGGCTGCAAGTTATGGAATACTGCTGTAGCTGAACAATAAACAGATGAGGACTCCTCAGGAGGCATTGGAAAGGCATAGAGAGGGTTTGAGTAGGCTACAGCAAAAATAAAAAATATAAAGAACAATAAGAGTAAAAAAGGACATCAGAAAAATAGAATATGGGTCCCACTCATGTAGAATTCCTTAGGGAAATGTGGTGTAGGATGTAGGTCCAAATTCCTTTCCTACCACTTTGACAGATCAATTTTTCTGTCTGCTTTTATTTATATAATATAACCTTTCCCTAATTTTTATTTCTAAAGGTTTGTTAAGTGTAATGGTTTGTGAACATTTAGATGTAGATGTTATATCCATTTTATTTTATTCATCTATTTCTCTATTTTTTTTTGCCCAGTACCAGACAGATTTGATAATAAATGGATATGCAATATTAAATCTGGATATGCATCATTAGTGTGATACCTTCTTGCTTCTGTAATAGGATATCATCTGTTCATTTTCATTTTATCTGCAGTTATCTTCCTTAAGCCAGAAGGGGCCTTCATTCATAAATCTTGACTCCTTACTGACTAATTCTCTATAGGCTCATTTCCTCTGCCTCTCTGCCTCCCTGTCTCCCTCTCCTCTTTTCCTCCTTTCCTCCCTGTTGCCAAGACAGAAGTAGTGGTAAGGACTAGGCAATGAGGGCTAAATGAATTGCTCAGGGTCACATAGCTAGGAAGTGTCTGGGGCCAGATTTAAACCCAGAACTCCCCCCCCCCCCATCTCTAGGCCTGGCTCTCAATCCACTGAGTGACCTAGCTGTCCCCCCTTGCTGTTTTCTACATTCTGGTGAAATTCCTGAATCTAGCCACTGGCCCTGATGACATGGAATATCAGAACCCTACCTAGATTTTTTTTCTTTTTAACTGATCCTTTCTAGTCTAGCAAGTTCCCAAGAGTTCCCTATTTTAGCATCAGGTATCTATAAAATACAAATTTTGAGTTTACATAGTACAAATTTTGTAGCACAGAACCATTTAACATTACATTGTTAATACAAATTATATTATATGTGTGTATATCTATCTTATCTATCTCCTGCAGTATCATTTCCCTTAAATTAATGATATCTAATTCTGAGATCAATTTAGAAAGAGTTTTGGCTTATTTTTTTTTAAAAACTTCTGCTATTAGAATTAGAATATATATATTTATAAAGAGATAAGGGGTCATTTTACAAGTGTAGAAACTGAGGTCTGGGAAGATTGTTTGGACCACCTCTTTTTTTTTAATCTCTTATAGGTTTTGCTGTGACTGATACATTTAATCAGAATCAATTTCCACCTGTCCAACAACTACAAGATTCTAGCACACTAGAATCTCAGGCTCTTTCAACCAGTTTCCATCAACAGAACCTGCTTCAAGTTCCTAATACAGACACTATTAATGTAGTGAGTATTTATTGGAAAATAATTTATGGTTAATCATTGAAGTCTATTTTTCTATATGTGCTAACTTATCTTTTTCCTACTAATTTTGGTAGATTGAGACAATACCAAAGAAAAATAATTAAAGAAACAGAGACACCTTATTGCTGAAACCTGATTGAATTGCTTGTGACTTCTTAAAATGTTTATATTATAATTTAGTTTCATCTTAATTTTTTGTTAGATCATTTTGATTTTCCCCTTAATAATTTAATACCTTGATATTGCCTTCACTGTTTAATTAAAAACTAGATTTGATAATTTCATTTAATGGGTTATAGATTTAGACCTGGGAGAGACCTTAGTGCTAATCAAGTCCAGTCCCCTTATTTTACATATGATATGATTGATACTGGGGTGAGTTAAGTGACTTACTAGGAGTCACACAGCTTGTAAAATTCTGAGATGGGGTTTGAACCATGCCTTTCTAATTCCCAAGGTAAATATTCTGTGCATTATATCATGCTCTGTGTTATATTGTCTAGGCACAAATCACCAGAAATATATCTTGCTTTTCAATAACTTTTAATATGATAGTTAGAAAGAGAAACATGTTGAAGAAATAAGCTTATTAACATCTTTTATGTAACCACTAAAATGCAGTAGTTTTTTAAGTTGATTATCCCTTGGTACACAGGAGAGATTTCTCCTCTTTAAATGTATGTGGTATCGTTTGTTTAAAGTTAATTTCAAGATGTTTATGTTATGGTAAGATGCATACTATATGAATTCTGAGGGGGGAAATCTTATTAATAATAAGACTGAGACAGTTGGTAATTTTTGAAGATTGCATTGGAGATATATACTTCCTTTCACTTTTTTATTTCATTATTATTATCACTTTCTCTATTGTACTCTTATGAAATGACAAATAATGAAGTTATAATCGTATAATGTCTGGGACAAAGGCAATGAAGGAAATCTTATCAGATGGCAAAAAATTAGGAAGGAATCCCAAACACACTGGATGACTTGAGCAAAAAAAAAATCTTGAAATTAGAACTTTGGCTTTACACAAGAATTCAAAGAACTGACTTCATAAATTCAAGGTGAAAGAGACATGGTTTGTCTGAAAAAGATCTGGGAGTTTATATGATCTTCAAGGTCAAATGTATGGTATGAAAGTCCAAAAAATTTGTATAATTTTAGGCTGCTTTAAAAGAAACATATTCCTCCTATAATGAGGAATGATAGTGATGCTGTACTCTGCTTTAACCAGATTGAATATTATGTTGAATTCTGCATAACAAAGTTTAGGATAAGTTAGAGAATATCCAGAGAAGGACAAACAGAATGATGAAAGACTTTGAATTTTAAGGCCATATAAGCATCATTTGAAGTAACTGGGGAAATTTATGTTGAAGAAGAAAAGATTGGGGGAGTAGGGAGGATAATAGCTATTTTTAGGTATTCAGTGTTGCTGTGTGAAAATTCAGTAAGATTTCCTCTTTTTGGTTACAGTGAGAAAAAAGTGGAGCAATTTGAGTAGGAGTAGCAATTAAACCATGTTTGAGTGATGTTAAGAGGGGAAAACTATTAACAATTATAGCTCTGAAGGCAATAAATCATATCAACCCTCCTGTATTGTAACTCTTAGAGAATAGTGACTATATCTACTTTACTCAGAACAATACTTTTGAGCGTAAGATGTTCAATAAATGTTTTGAGTATTAAACTGAACAGTGCTTTGTGAGGTCCATGTAAAGAAAGATTATTGCCAGTTGGTACTTTCTTGGAAGGAAGAAGTATGTGGAATTAAAAAAAAGGGTATTGTGGGAAGAGTATGTGAATAAAAATCTTAAGAAGCAAAGGGGCCAAATTATCATACTATATCGCACACCAAACAAAGAAATCAGGAAACAGAATGAGAACTAGGCATTCTAGGGCATGATTAAGGGTTATCCAGATACCTTCTGGAACTCTCTCTGTCTCTGTCTGTCTGTCAGTCTCTCCTTCCCACTTCCCCTTCTTCATACAATCGATAGCCCATAATTTATTGATTTGCATTAATGACAGTTTCATTCTTCTGGATCTGATACCAATGAGGAGAAAGCAGTTGCTAGGACAGAAGTGTTGGGAATCTTAATTGAAAATGAATACTTCTGGGGGAAGATAAATGGTCCAATGGATTAAGAGCTAGGTCTGGCCTCAGGCACTTCCTACCTGTGTTTCCTTGGGCAAGTCACTTCACCCCTGTTGCCTAGCTCTTATTGCACTTCTGCCTTGGAATCAATTCATAGTATTGATTCCAAGATGGAAGGTAAGGGTTTTTATAAAAAAAAAAAAAAAAAAAAAAACAACTAAAATGAACATGTTGTCTGCCATAGTCTAATACTTACCCTAGATATATGGAGAATAGATTTCAGAGTATTAAGAGAAAGGATGAGCTTAATTCCATGGCCTGAAATTCTACAAGGAAAATCACTCCAAGAGGGATAGAAAGTTCTTAAATAAATTCTGAAGACATAAAGAAATGTTCTCAAAGAGGAAGAAAAAAGGGGAATTGTATAAGTGTCTTAATTGAGGGAACTCATCACCCAGCCTGATTTTTAAAAATAAATATCCAGGGGGCAGCTGGGTAGCTCAGTGGATTGAGAGTCAGGACACGAGATGGGAGGTCATAGGTTCAAATCTGGCCTCAGACTTGTCCTAGCTATGTGACCCTGGGCAAGTCACTTAACCCCCATTGCCTAGCCTTTTCCTCTCTTCTGCTTTGGAACCAATACAAAGTACTAATATCGATTCCAAAGTAAGGTAGGTAAGGTAAGGGTTTTAAAAAAAACACAACCCACCACATATATGCAGAAGAGAAGAGCAAGAAGTCTATAACTGGATGAATAGATACATGTGGCTTGGTTCCATAGGAATGTTAGGAGCTCTTCTTGAGATAGTGCTGAACTTTTAATAGGATTCATCACCTAGTATATCATCATTGGCTGCTCTATTACTACCAGTCTTTCCAAAATGTCAGGTAATAATCATTGACCACCCTTACACAGAAAATAACAGAAATCAATGTGTGTTATGTCCTGAGGAAGACTTTGTGTGTGTGTGTGTGTGTGTGTGTGTGTGTGTGTGTGTGTGTGTGTGTGTGTGTGTTTTCTTTTGCTGTGAGGAAAAGCTCTAATACTAAAATAATAAAACAAGTCAGCAGAGCTTACAGTGTTTCCAGCATAATAGATGTGTCTGTGACAGAATCAAGCAATATCCTTCTTGAGGAACAGGAAATTCTGAACGCGTTTTAAGGCACAAGCAAAGAAGCAAAAGTATAAAGGAGATGATGTTTAAGAATATTAAAAGAAAAGATTATCAGGAATACTAAAACTTTGTGGGGGTGGGGGGAGAGTGCAGACCTGACATCTCCCTAATCCAATCATATCTTAGATTTTTCTTTCCTACCCTTTTTCTATCTTATGCCATATAATTTAACTTGTATGTATTACAGCTAAGTGAGACTATGGGGTGGGGTTGGGAGGAATTGTAAAAAACAAAAGCAATTTTATAGGATCAAGGAAGGACAAATTTCCATATATTTTTAAAATGAATGAGAATCAACTGTGCAAATACCATTCCAAGTCATTGGGGTTTCCAGAGTGTATTAATGAAGGTAAAGTTAATATCTAGTAAAGGATGGTGATCACAAAGAACTAGTATAGCTTCATCATTAAATCATATTAGATTAACTTTATTTCTTTTTTTGGGCATAGTTTACAAAACTTGTAGATAAGAGGAATTTTATAGCTATTGTTTACCTTTGTTTTAGGGAAGAATTTCATAAAATGTCATGTGCCGTTGTTTGGAAAAGTTGGAAAAATAAGGCTAAAGAATATTATAGTTACATTTAGAACCATTCAATGACTGGACCTTAAAATTAGGTGAAATGGTTTAATGTAGACTTCAAAGGTCTCTAGTAGCATTCCTCAGACATCTGTATTTGCCTTTGACAAAGATTTGGGTGATTGCAAGATAGCAAACCTCATAGATGACAGGGAGCTGGGACAGATAGCTCATACACTGGATTACAGAGTCAAATCTAAAAAAGAACTCGACAGGCAGAACATTGGGCTGATGTATTAAGATGAAATTTAGTAAAACTAAATGTAAAGTCTTAAAACTTGGGTACTTAAAAAACCCCAAACTATTTGGTAGCAAGAGATAGAGGTATGCGAGAATAGTTAAGATAGTGAGAAAAAGATGTGAGGATTGAGACAGCTAGGTGGCTGAGTGGATAAGAGATCCAGGCCTAAAGAAAGGAGATCCTGGGTTCAATTATGGCACTTTCTAGCTTATTGACCCTGGGCAACTCACTTAACTCCAATTGCCTACCTCTTACTGTCTCTCCACCTTTGAATTCATACTTAGTATCAATCTAAGACAAAAGGGAAGAATTTAAAAAAGATGTGAGGGTCTTTACAAGAATGTTAGGCCTTTACAAGTCACATGTAGGGTGGCACCCAGTGGCAAATAGTGTCTAGAAACAAGGGAAAGATAAACCTGATAGACACCACCCTGATCTAGCTGTATTTAGAATATTGTTTTGAATTCTGGGCACCTTATTTCATGAAGGACTGATAAATTGCAAGCATCCAGAGGAATGCCCTGAGATATTGAGGAATCTTGAATCTAATCCATTTAAAGATAATTTGAAAACAACTGGGGATGCTTAACTAGCAAAAGAAAAGTTGTGGGTGGTCCCCCTCCCCCCCCATGGTCTTTTATGACATGGGACTAAAGAGAGGAAAGACAGTTATTGAGAGTTTATTTCAAGTGAAAGTAGAAAAGGGACTAAGATTTGCTCTTTCTTACTCTAGCTTTTCCCTAAAATCAACACATTTTAAAATACAATAGAATTTACTTAAAATTCAGAGCTTCAGGGGTGTGGATTATCAGGAGAAGTGGCCTAAAGGAGAGAATTGGGAGCAATTGTGGTAGAAGTTACTTAGAGGAAATTTAGATTTTTTTTGTTGTTGTTATTTTCTTTTTAAATACTTCTTGGCGGATTAGGGCAATTTAAAAGCTTAATTGGCTTTCTGCTGGATTTCTCCCTTACTTGACCAGAAGTATAAAGACTATATGAAGATTTTTCAGATTATAGTAAAATAGAGATTCGTTTTCAGGAATCATTTAGACTAGAAGGTCACTGAGGCTCATTCATACTGATTTTGTGAAGCTTTCAGTAAATTATATTTAAGCTGGCATTTGAAGGATATTTAGTGTTTCAATAGAAAGAAATAGGGACAGGGTTGGGGATGATATTTCAAGGATAGAGAACTATGAGAAAGACCTAGAATCTGGAAAGTTTGGAATCTGTTCCAAGATAAATTAATCTTGCTGAACTAAACATGAAATGGAATTGCTAGAGAGGTAGGTTAGAATCAGATTTAGAAGGCCTTCATGTGAGACCAATGAGTTGAGATTTTATTGTTATCGGTAGAAAATTGCACAATATTTTGAGTAAAGGCATGAAGTAGTCATGTATAAAGAAACTTAATTTAGTAGGATTGTAAAGAATTGATTTAAATGAGAGCAAAACTAGGAATAGGTAGACTAATTCAGAGGCTGTTAAAATGTCTGGATTAGAATATTATTGTGGGAATAGAAAGAAGGCTCAGAATGAGAAGTATTTTGTAGGGAATAGATTACATGAATAAGGAAGGATTCGAAGATGAAAGAGACATTTTGAGAATGTGGAAATGTAAATCTGGAGGTTTTTATCTTTTTAAATCCTCACCTTCTGTCTCAGAATCTATTCTGTATATTGGTTCTAAGGCAGAAGATTGGTAAGGTCTAGACAATATGGGGAAGTGATTTGCTGAGGATCACACAAGTAGGAAGTATCTGAGGTCACATTTGATCCCAGTACCTCTAGGCTCCAGGTCTGGTTGTCTATCCGCAGCCATTTCACTGCCCTCAAGTCTGGAGCTCTTAATCTCTGCTGGAGATTCTAATTTTTGGGAAGACATTTTAGAGGTAATATCGCTTTTTAAATGGAGAAGATTAAGGGAGAGACTGTTCTACATCTCTTACTCATTAAGAAAACAGAAGAGGGTAAATTTGGAAGACTTGTGTACATTGAGGGAAAAAATAAGAGGATAAGGAAGCCAATAAATAAGAGAAGATTGAGAGCCACTGGACATATTAAAAGATAAACAATTCACTCTGGTGTCTAAGATGAAGAGTCTTGCTGGAGTAGGAGGGCAGAAGTCAAGTGTCAGCTATTACACAAACCTGAAGGCCTGGAACTGAAAAAAGACAACTGAATTTGGCTGTTAAATTACTGATGGCTTCTGAGATAGTAATTTCAGTAGAGTTATAGAAAGAAGTCATAGAGTGAGTGAGTAAAGAACTTGGTTGTGAAAAAGTGAACTCAGTGAATGTAAGCTACTTTTTAAAATAAAAGTTTATTAGCAAAGGGGAGAAATAAAATGTGATGGAAAGTTTAATTAAGCAGGGAAGGTTCTTTTGTTTTGTTACATTTTGTTTTATGATAGGGAACATTTGAGCACATTTGTAGGCAGGGAGAATGAAAATACTTTGGACAAAGGGAGATTAATTGAAAATATAATCCAGCAAGATGGGATATATTAAGAGTTAAAATCCTTTAATGAAAGGATTTCCAAGCAAAAGTGAAGGCCCAGTTAAGATTACATGAAATATGTCCCAAGTTGCAAACAACTTTTTTTTTTTCTCAGAATGCAGGTTATTTGTAATTTGCATATTGCTAGCCCATTAGTACAAGGTTTTTTTTGGTTTTTTTTTTTAAACACTGTTCTAGGATGTCATATAGATCTGAAGGCACTGCTTTTTTGTCTTAAATTTCTTTTCTTCAGTCCTTCTGAGGAACAAGAAAACTTTAAAAATCAATGCATATACAGTGTGGTCATAGTATGGCTTGAGGCATATAAGAGGGATAATCTCAATATTAAAATTGTATCAGAATATGATACCTTTACTTTGTAGATTCGTCTATATACTTTTTGAAATTATTTTTAGATTTCATTTTTCTTCAAGGGATCCTAAACTTAGAGCTTGAAGATCAACCTAAATACCTAGCCCAAGGCCTCCTTTTTATAGATAAGAAAAACAAGATCCAGCAGTATTAAATTACTTGATCTGGAGCCTACATTTAGTAAATATTGTATTAGTAGCTAAGTGATCTGATTTCTGATTTTGTCTTTATATTGATCTAAGACTTTTAATTTTAGACAACTCGTTTGATTCAAGAACATTCACAAGAAGAAATGGAACTACAAACTCAACGACCACAGTTTCTTGAGGACAATGAAGATCAAAGTAGACGGGCTTACAGGTAAATCTATACCTGTTTTTCTTAAGTAAATTTTGTTTATTTGGTTTTGTGTCTTTTTCTGAGCAACCAAGTCCTTAGATTAGCATGTGTTTACACACACATGCTTGCATGCACATGCTTCATCATGTCAAGGAGGTGACCCTCAAAGGATATGCCAGTAAATTGCAAGTTTTGACAGACTTGGTTTAATAAGATTTCAAGTAAGGTCTTAATGATAAGGTTACCTGAACTTAGTGAGACAGCTTCTAAGATATTAGAGAATCTGCCACTAGCAGATTGGCCTTTAACTGACAAGTGTTTGGATAAGAAAGGGTAGTAATAGAAGGAAATAAGCATTTATGTATCACTTAATTTGTATTATATAATGTGGTAAGGGCTTTAAAAAACACATTTAATCCTCACAACAATCTTGGGAGATATGTGCTATTATTATCCCCATCGTATAGTTGAGGAAACTGAGGCAAACAGAGGTTAAATGACTTGCCCAGGATCATAGAGCTAGTGAGTGTCTGAAGCTGGATTTAAATCCAAATCTTCCTAAGATGATAACATGTATGTGTGTATACATATTTAAATAATGTAGATGTAGTGATATTATAAAGTACATGACCTTTAAAAAATACTATAATTTATTATTAATTGGCCAGACTTTTTATTTTTTCTTCCTTTTCTTCTTCCTTTTCTCCTTCTTGGATAGTATAGTGAAGAGTGCTATACCTGGAGTCAAGAAGACCTGATTTCAAGTCCAACCTCAGATACTTACTAGCTATATGACCCTGAGCAAATAATTTATCTTTTGTCTGTGTTAGTTTTCTCATGTGTAAAATTAGTATGCAATAATATATTTCTCCCTTGGTAGTTGTTAGGATTAAATGAGATATTTGCTTTATATTTTAATAAAATGCAAATTTTCATGTGCTATAGAAATACTAATTCTTGTAGTTGTTGATGATGGTGATAATGCTGATGATACCAGGACCTTTCTTGTACAAACAGAAAGTTTAGGGGCTTTAAGCTGGCTATTCTCACTGTGTTCAGTATGGAAGATTTGACCTGTTTCATTTCTCACTAAGTTGATTTACCTTTCCTTAGGCCACCCAGTGGCCCCCAACTTCCAGGGGTTCACCATATTAATGCCTAACTTTTGTTTGGACATCTAGTTGGTTTAGCTCACTGCACCTGAGAACTCTGGCTCAGATCTGTAATTTTATGGTTGCAATGAATTCCAGGATGAAGAAATCCCCTGTAACAATAAAAGTTGATACTTTCTCAGAAGTTTAGCCTTAGAAAGAATTCTGGGGCACTGAGAGGTTAGATGATTTCCCAGAGTTAAAGAACTAATATGGATCAGAGATAAGACTTGAACTTAGTGTTAGGATCTGAGAGATAAGACGTTAAAATCAGGACTCTTAAATCTACCTGCTTATCAAATATTCCACTGTAGGCTTTATTAATTATAATAGCAATAAATGATTCATACTTATTTAGTGTTTTATGGTTGGTAATGCTCTTCTCTTATGTTATTTGTAACCCTGAAAGGCCAGCCACTTTTTCCAGTGATACTACCATTTCTCAAAATAATTTTGGAATTACTTTCTCTTATTTTCAATCAGCGATTAGCATGTAAATCTCCTTTAGTTTCTGTTTTTCAGAAATAATTGAAGTAAATTTTAAACAGCATTTTTCTATTTTTTTTTCAGACCATAATAAATCTTTTGTATACACACAGACAGTATTCTGTATCTGTGTAAGTAGGTGTGTGTGTGTATATATATAAAAATTTATGTGGAAATGAAAAATAAAATATTGGTGCTTTTCTATGTCATTTTCCATTTATAACCATAACATTGCCCTAACCCAAATCATGTCATTCATATATTTTTGCCAAACACAGTAAGTTGTTGACTAAGCACAAAGAATGTAAATCAGATGCTCATCAATAAAATGATAGAGGACTTGAGACTTAGAAGTTTTACTAACTGTATGGAGAACCAGTTGATTTACTGTTGGGATATTGCGTACTATTTGTATGTAGACACTGACCATTTGGAAAAAATGTTGTTTTTGCCTAATGTCATATTTTCTTAGAATTTATTAAATGGAATTTTATCAGACCTCCGTCTTTTTAGATTGATTTGTTGTTAATGTAGTTTTTCTTTATAAAAGTTAATTTAAGGAATGTTAACAGTGTTATGTTTGTGTGTTTCTGGTTTGAGGTACAGTGTGGTATAAATAATATTTTGGTTAATAGATAATGGAATGTCCAATTAAAATTTAGAGCTGCATAAATATAGTGTTGTATATAGTGTTGGCTATTAGGCCATTTAAGTAGAATCTATTTCTATGTTTATCTTAGGTTCACATTTTTAAAACACTTGAAATGCAAACTTAAAATATATATTACCTTTAAAATCCTAAAATAATCATAATTTACTCATTAAAACTTGAAAAATCCAATGCTTCATTTATATTTTTTAAAAATAACTTATTACCTATTTTATATTGCACTATTAACTTGAATCCTATGTAAACCACCACGTCTGTTTTTTAAGAAGCAGCGGTAATTGTTATATATGATTATGTCTCTGAGGCAGTATAATATATTATAAAGTTACTTATAATAAATATTACACTATAATATATCAAAGAGTATAATATATTATAAAGTTAGTAAGGCATTGTTATTTTCAAATAATATATATAAGATTAAACTTAAACATAATTTAGTGTAAACTATAATATTAATCATGATTGCTATTTGTATGTGTTAGAATTTTCATAGTACTTTCATATGCTTCTAGTATTAATAATACATGAGGATTTTTTTTTCATTTTATAAAAATTACTGATGAATTTTCTGCCCCCTCTAATACATATTAATTCTAAAAGCCACTAGACATCAAGTGATAAAATATTAATTCTTTTTTTTCTTATAGATGTGAATATTGCAACAAAGGTTTTAAGAAATCCAGTCACTTAAAACAGCACGTACGATCACATACTGGTGAGAAGCCTTATAAATGCAAGCTCTGTGGACGTGGATTTGTTTCCTCAGGCGTTCTCAAGTCCCATGAGAAGACACACACAGGTAATAGAGTCTACTTCTCATTTGGAGGCCATACATTTGGAATGTCAGAATATTGTTAACATTTCTGTCATTTACTGTTAAAAAATACAAAAGGCTTAATTGCCATGGCTGTTAGAGCTATATTTTCTCCTTATATCTCCAGTAAGGTTTTTTGAAAAATCTTGCTCTTTCATTTTCTAGCCTAATATGCTGCTGCCTGGTACATGTTTTATTTTAAGTTTATTTGCTTCTCTATATTTAAGTAACAAATTGTAATTTTTAAATATTAGTAAATTTATATTACTGAATTAGCCCAAGAGATAATCGTTCTTCAGATCCTTTAATAGGCTATCTTTCTTCATTCAGTAGTATGAAGAAACCATGTTTTAACTGTTGTCTATATTGCATGGTAATAGGGAAAAATGTAGTGTCAGGCAGGTGTTCCAACCAAGGTGACTTACTTACTTGAGGCGATCTCATGTATTATTAGCTTGTCCCCCATTCAAGACAATTACTACAGAATGAATTATGAAGGCAGCATTAGAGGAGTGAAACTCTATTTTATATTGAAAACTATTACTTCCTATAGGCTTACGTAATGCTTCAAAATAATAGAAGAACGCATTGAAATCAGAACCATTCTCTTGTCCTGACTCTTTTTTGCTAACCTCTTATGTGATCTTTGGTTGTACTACTCAACTTTTCTGTTCTTCAATTTCCTCATTGTGGAATAAAAGTTTCAAATAAGTCATTTATTTGGTCCTTTCCAACCATAAGACCTTACATTTGAACAGCATTTTAACAAGTCTTTTACATATAGAGTAGCTCTGTGAAGTAGGTAGCAGGGATGTTATAGCCATTTTCTAGGAGACAAAACCTAATATGAAGGGACTAATTTTTCCAAGATTGCATAGCAGAGTAAGTGGTAAAGAGACTTTGGTAACCTGCCAAAACAAAATCGGGAACTTAATGAACATAATTATAAAATGCTTTTTACACAAATAATGCTAGATCTAAATAATGGGTAAAACGTTAATTGTTTTATGGATGGGCAGAGCCAATATAATTAAAATGACAACCCTACCTAAACCAATCTACTTATTCAATGCCATCCCAATCAGATTACCAAAAATTATTTTATTGAGCCAGAAAAAATTATAAAATCCACTTGAAAAAACAAAAAAATCAAGAATGTCAAAAGAATTAATAGAATATGTAAAGGAAGGAGGTCTAGCAGTATAAGATATTAAATTATATTATAAAGTAGTGATTATCAAAATTACATGGTAAATAGAAATAGTAAGGCAGATCAGTGGAATAGGACAGACATACAAGAAATAGTAGAAAGAGATTATAGTAACTTGGTATTTGATAAAAGCATTGATCCAGAGTTTGAGGATGTGAAATCACTGTTTGGTGAAAATTGTTGGAACAACTAGAAAGTAGTTTGTCAGAAAGTAGGTAGAGACTAATATCTTATACTGTTCACTAAGATAAGATCAAAATGGATACATGATCTCAGCATATTATGAAATATAAGTAAATTAGAAGAGAAGAGAACATATTACCTATCAGATTTATGGATGGAGAGGAATTTATAAGTCAACAAGAGAAGAACATTGTGAAATGTAAAATGGATGGTTTTGAGTACATTAAATTGAAAACGTTTTGTACAAATAAAACAGATGTTGCCAAGATTAGAAGGAAAGCAGAAAATGGGGGAAAATTTTTTATAGAGAGCCTCTCAGGGTAGAGGTCTCATTTAAATAGAGGGAGAATTTTGTCAAATTTATAAGAATGAAATCCATCCCCCGATTAATAAATGGATAAAAGATATGAACAGACAATTTTCAGATGAAGAAATCAGAGCTGTATATGTAAAAATTCTCTAAATCATTACTGATTAGAGCAATGCAAACCAAAACAATTCTGAGATATTTTAACCAGTGACAAAAGGGCAAAGTGATGAATGTTGGAGGAGATGTGAAAAAATGAGGACATTAACACACTCTTTGTGAGGCTGTGAACCAATACAACCATTTTAGAGAGCAATTTGGAATTATATCCATCGAGTTACAAAACTGTGTATACCCTTAAAAATAGTAATATGATTGCTGACTATTTCCCCAAGGAGATTAGAGGGAAAGGAAAAGAACCTATATTTTCCAAAATATTTATAGCAGCTCTCTATGTGGTGGCAAAGAACTGAACATTGAGGGGATACCCATCAATTGGGGAATGGCTAAACAAATTGTGGTATTATGATGGAATACTATTACTCAATAATAAATGATGAGCAGGCTAAATTTTAAAAAAAGAGAGAACTGCACAGGATATTGAACATCAAAATGAGAGTTAAACCAAGAGAACATCATACACAGCTATAGATTTAATATTTGAAGAATAAATTGTGAGTGCTACCACCAGAGAGTAAACTAAAAAATGGACACATGAAAGATATTTACATGTATAATGTAAATGTATTCCCTGGATAATGCCTTTTATGATGCAAGGGAATACCCGAGACACTTGTTAATAAACTATTAATAAAAATAAATAAGAATAAGAGACTTGAGCGTAGTACTTTTTCCATTAAATACCACTACCTTTCTTCATATCCAATTTAAAACATTCTTTGAGGGGATCAGTAAACAAAATGTATGTCATTTTAATATGCTTCAGTATGCCACGTAGATTAGAATATCAAGATATTGCATTAATCAGATTGCTATTTCTTTCCCTGTAGATAGCATTTGGTTTTCCACTTTGTAGTTCATATTTTTTTGGGAATAATTTTCCTTTGAAAAGTTACGCACAAGATAGATGCCTCTCATGTTGTAATTTGACCCACTCTCCTTATAACCGCTAATTTAATTTAATATATTTAATTTTTAAAAAATTAATGTAAAGTTAAATTTAAGAGGCAGTGGATAGAGTGCTGGGCCTGGAGTCAGGAAGAACTGATTTAAAATCTGACCTTAGACACATAGTATTTGTATGAGCCTAGACAAATCAGTTAGTCTCTGTTTTCCTTCAATTTCAGCTTTAAGATGAGGATAATTATTGCATCTACTTCCCAGGAATCAAAATATTATTTATTAAAAGTACTTAATATAGTGTCTTATCATACAGATTTTAAATAATGCTTATTCCTTTCCTTTATTTAATTGTAAGAGATTTCTTTGAACCACATGGAGTGTGCTTATGTGAGCACCCTATAAAAACAGTTTATTCTAAATTAGAGGCATTAAGTGGATATGGTGAACTTGAATAAATAAGGAAAATAGACCTTATTCACTAAATTGTGGAATTTAAGAAAGAATTACATCTGTTGAAAGAGACAAACTTAGTGCAAACAAAAGAAGTGCAGCACCATATAGAGATTAATAAATTTGTGGCATATAAAACCAAGAGATTGTCTTAGACTGAAATTGCAGTTTTTAAAAGATAAAAGTGACAAAGGTATAATGGGCTACTAAAGGAAACTTAAGATATTTGAGAGATTTGCTAAACTTGATTGAAAATCAACCATGATATCCTTGCTGTTTGACTATATCCTTTGGTGCATATATCAGTGGTAGAATATTGGAGTGGATAAAACAAAAAGTTTGACTGCCCAGTGTGACAGTTCTTAAAACAATTCATTTCTTAAAAAAGAAAACTGTAGGTAAGCCAGCCAACTAACTTCCTTTTTATTCCCATTGTTTAGTAAGAGAATTCTGACTTTTAAACTTCCCATGGTCTTTTCAAAGTAATGAATTTTCTTTTTACCGCGTAGGTTTTGATGATACTGTTTTTATTGTAGGTGTAAAAGCATTCAGCTGTAATATCTGTAATGCCTCCTTCACTACCAATGGTAGTCTCACCAGACATATGGCAACTCACATGAGCATGAAGCCTTACAAGTGTCCATTCTGTGAGGAGAGTTTCCGAACAACAGTTCACTGCAAAAAGCATATGAAGAAGCACCAGACTGTCTCTTCTCCAGTAGCAACAGCTGGAGAGGGAGGAGGAGGAGGTGAATTAAAAAAAATTAAAACAAATCTATGTATTCCTATAAGCTATAATAATCAACTGCTAGATAATGATGTATTGATAAGTATTAAAAATGTTGAAAATGCAAATCTTAAATGTGAAAAACTAAAACTTACTAATGTTTTCATCTTTTAATTTACAAACACTTTTTTGAGTTGCATCCATATTATTTTTTAATATTTAGAGGTTTTTAGGTGGTACACTGGATAGAATGTAAGTCTTGGAATCAAGAAGACCAGAATTTGAATCGTACCTCAGACATTTAGTAACTGTATGACTCTGGAAAACTCTCTTCAATTTGTTTCTTAGTTTCCACATCCATAAAATAGGGATAAAATAGTAGGGATAATAATAAGCACCATGGGTTCTCGTGAGAATCATAAATTAGTGTTTTGCAAACCATAATGTCATATAAAAACCAGCTGCTATTGCTATTTATTAATGAAGTCAAAGAGATGGGTTAAATAAATGTCAGGGAATATACTGGAGTCACTGAAAGTGATATATAATTTCCTAACTGCCATTCAGTACTTTCTTTCTCTTAACTCTTGCCTGTCCAAAATATATATTAATTGGTTTCTCATATACGGCAGGCATTCTTTATCCACAAATATGCATGAATGTATGATTAGGTTATATCACATCAATATTATAATATAAATTGCAGCTTAATATCTCTTCTAATAATCAAGTCTCCTGTGCATATGGTAAGATCATACCAAGAGTCTGTGAAATATGGAAAAGAGAAATAACTTTGTTCATTGAGGCATAAAATAAGGTACTAAATGAAATTTGAAAAACATAAAAGGAAATCATTCTGAAGAGGAGGAAAAACAGGAGTTGCTTAAAGAGATAATAGTATCCTAGATCTTAATTCCTTTATTAATGTGTTACTTGAAAATAGGAGCATCTGGAAGTTTTCACCATCTTTAGGCAATTCTTATTAAATTTAGATTATACAGAGACAATACTATATTACGTTGATGAGCATGTAGTTCCTTTATTTTGTGGCTTAATGAATAAAATCATCTCTGTGTTTCCATCTATCACAAAATCTTGTATGATTCTAACATGAACATTGAGATAAAATTTTAAGGTATATTTTGTTCTAAGTCAATTATGGCATTTGGGGAGGTAATAACGAATAAACAGTAAACACAATAGATCTTGTGTTCTTTAATATCACTCTGTTGACAGGGTGATGGGAAAATGTAGTTTGCTAAAGAAAGTCATTTCAAAGCATTTTATTCTCAAAATTTCATAAGATACATTTAATACTTATGTTTTATTCTCAAAAAGATTATTAGCAATGGAAAAGTTGTTAGTTACTAATGTTACTTTTTATCTTTTATCAAATACTATCTGTGATTTCCCCCCAGTCATCTTTAATCTTTTCCTTTTTTTAGTATATTGACAGCTGGTAATTCAATATCTTGAAAGTGATATTTGAGGTATTTCTTTACAACTTTATTTTCTTAAGTGCCATTTGCACAGGGACCAGGGTATTAAGAATCCAAAAGCATTAGTTTTAAAGTCATTGATGATTAATAGAAACAGAAGCATTGATGTAAAGTGTTCTGAACTAGAACTTTCTGCCAAAAGTAAAACAACTAATAATTTCTCTAGCTGCTTTTAAGATCATTTAATCTTTCAAAAGTTATAGGGGGAAACAAGAAAAAAATTCCATTCTGAATTTGATTTAGGCAATCAGAGCACTTATGGAATAAGAAATGATGGTAAATATTTTCATAGAACTTTAAAGGCTTTCCAGTCCAACTCATACCTGAATTAGTCTACAGAATGACATACCAAGCAAGTGGTATCTATTCGCTGATTGAATGAATACATTCAAAATTTCACTTCACTATACCATTAATTCCTAAAATAGCTTTTTCTACTTTCTGATAGCTCTAATTATTAGGAAATTGTTTCTCACATTGTTCAAAATTTGTGTTTTTCCATTTCTACTCATTGATCCCACTTCTGGCCCCGAGTTTAAGGGGAAAATCTAATTTCTCTTCCATTGATATCCAATTAAATACTTGAAGGTGGCTGTCATGAATACAATCCTCCCCCACTAGCAACATTTTCCCATATTTATTTTTTAGGCTATTGGTCCTCATTTTCTTCAATGGTTTCTCATATGGGATGAGTTTGAGTACATCACTAATTACATTCCTCTCTTTCTGCCTTAGACAATTGAATTCTCAGTGTCCTTTCTAAAATATTGTGTCCAGAACTGAATATGAGACTTCAAATAGTCTCACATATTACATCTACTTTTCTTCTCCCCGTCACTCTTTTGGTGATGACATGCTTATGGACCATCCTAATTTTTGTATGTTACTCAAATAGAGATTGCCAATCTAAGCATTATTAGGCTATAGCATATTGCTAGTTTGAGTCCTGGAACTGACTTAAAGGATAAATTTTTAGGGATTTACCATTGAAAAAAATTAAAAATAGCTAGTATTTATAAAGTAATTTAAGATTTGCAAAGTTCTTTACATATATTATCTTATTTGATCTTCATAAAGCCCTGTAAAAAAGAAATAGAGAAGTAAAATGATTTTTTCCTATAGTCTCACAGATATTAGCTTGAGTCTTCTTGACTCTAGCTCCAACACTATTTATTGTACCACCTAGCTGTTTAGGAGATGGTCAAGTTATGTTTTGGGGAGAATATTAGTAGACAACCAGTATGTTTCACCGATGTCCAATAAAGGTTCCAAGATACCTTGTGCAGTATTAGGCTAGGTTCTCTGTGAAGGAATATGGAAGGAAATAGGGACAAGAATTTCATAGAAGGAAAAGTGATTAATGTACACTAAACTAGTAGATGGAGTAT
Organism: Gracilinanus agilis; assembly: GCF_016433145.1. Lineage (NCBI taxonomy): Eukaryota > Metazoa > Chordata > Mammalia > Didelphimorphia > Didelphidae > Gracilinanus > Gracilinanus agilis. The sequence continues at coordinate 583,018,887 of NC_058130.1, forward strand.
TCACTTTGTTAAAATCATAGATACTTTAAAGCATTCTTCTGTTTAAAAATCTATAAGAATAGTAAGCTTTGTGATAGGGACCTTTGACAGTCATATTAAAATTAAATATTGATGAACTTAAATCTCCACCTGAACAGTTTAGGAAAACTAACCAGCATATTAAGAAAATTCTGACATAATACACATTATACAATTCACTGTGCCAATATTCTCCCAATTCTGCTGAAGTGTGTATTTTTGGGGTAAAGTATTTCTTCTTCAGAATATACCTTGCTCATACTTATGTGACATTGTTTTGTTAGCTTAATGTTCTATTTTTTCCAGTTCTATTCTGTATATTGTTTTCCTGGTTCTGCCAACCACATTTTATATTCATTCAATTCTTCCCATGCTTCTGATTTTATCATAGTTGTCATGTCTTACAGAATAGTAATATTCCATTGCCCTAAAAGTTATTTAGCCAGTCTCCAGTGAATTGGGACATATTTTGTTCAAAATTACTTAATACTGCAAAAGTGTTACAGTAACTTTTAATACATTTAAGGCTTTATTTTGGCATCGATTTCTTTGGGATAAAGGACTATTAGTGAAATTGCTAGGTAAAAAGATAGGAGCATTTAAGTCACTCTCTTCATATAATTCCAAATTAGTGTCCAGATCTAATTCATAGTTCTGTAAACAGTGTGTTATTGTACTTTCCCAATTTATCCCTCAATAACTCCTTCAACATTGTTTCCATCTTTTATCATCCTTGCCAGTTTTCTTGGTGTAACTTGGAACCTCACCATTTTGACTTACATTGTTTATTGCCATGATTTAATTTTTAAACCCAAACTTCAAAAATTTTATACCTTTAGTAATAATATTAAATGTAGCTAATATTGTAATATAGACAGCTAGATGGTTTAGTAGATAGATTCTGGACTTGGAGATAGAAAGGCCTCTGTTCAAATCTGGCATTTGACATTTACTCTATAACTTTGTCAAATCATTTAACCTTTTCCTCATTTTCATCATCCGTAAAAAGAGGATGTTAATACCTTCCAGCATTGTAAGGATAAAATGAGATAATACTTGTTAAGTGTTTTGCAGAACTTAAAGCACTGTATACTGGCTATAATCATCCTTATTTCACTGTTATCATCATCATTATATAAAATATCTTTTTTGCTATTATAAAATCTTCAATGTTTATTTACTATAAATAACAAATATCTTTAAAACTTTAAAAAATGATCATTCTCTCTTGGATTTTTGATTTAGTTGCATGCATGGAGGAAGAAGATGAAAATTCTGAACGAACAGCACCTAGAAAATCTCGTCCAGGGGTCATTACTTTCACAGAAGAAGAAACAGCAGAACTGGCAAAAATCAGACCACGAGAAAGTGCTACAGTTTCTGAAAAAGTACTTGTCCAGTCTGCTGCAGAAAAAGACCGAATCAGCGAAATAAAGGATAAGCAGGCTGAACTTGAAGCAGAGCCAAAATATGCCAACTGTTGCACCTATTGTCCCAAAAGCTTTAAAAAACCCAGTGACTTAGTGAGGTAAATTTTGCTAATATTAGTGTTACATTGTTTTTACTAACTTTTCTTCTTAAAGTAATTATGTTGAAAGCCTTTCAGTGCTTTCTACATGTAGCTTCAGAAGTTAACCAGAGATTTATGGTCACTTTCGTTTTGATGTCCTAATTTTCCTTTGGTTTCATTTCTGTATAACCATAGATATCTCCTATTTAAGTTCTTCTAGAATTTCAGCTTTGAAGCATTTACTTTTTATTATTATAAAATCTTATTAGGGCTATGAAATGGCAGTCATGAAAAAAATGTTGAATACCTGATGTGTACAAAGCTTTATGCTAGGTATCTTGGCACATACAAAGAGAAATAAGAAACATTGTCTACTCTTAGGAATTGATAAAACCAGTTGGGGAAATTGGCCATAAGCACATGAAAATATAAATTTATCTTTGCCTGCTTGGAAATATTTTTTGGAAAATAGTCCACAATTAATTGCCAAATGAAGGGTAAAACACCATATGATAGACATGACAATGTCTTTCAAAGGGTAATGGTAATTATGACAAGTCTAACCATTGTGTTATGTATCTAATGTTATATTTAGATATTTGGAAAAGGGGATAGAGTCTTGCAGTTGAAAACTATGCCTCATATTTTACTGCAAAATTTGAGACCATTCACCAAGACCTCTGTTTTCTCCTCCTCTTTATCTCTCATCATTTAGAGCAGGGATCGGCAACCTTTTTGGCCGTGAGAGCCATAAATGCCACATTTTTAAAATGTAATTTCATGAGAGCCGTACAGTGCTCACAGTGCATGCTCCTGTAACAGCGCCTGAAAAAAAAATGGCTTTATGGCTCCTGCAGAAAGAGCCATATTTGGCCCTCAAAAGAGCAGACCCCTGATTTAGATGATTTCCTTTACTCATCTCACATAACAAAGTGGCTCCTCTCCTTTCCAAGGTCAGGCTTTTTACCTGCATAAGTGATCCCATTCCATTCTGTCTCCTCCACTAAATTGCCCTGTTGGTCATTTGATTCTTACCTCTTATCATCAGTTAGTCTTCTACACAACCTATACACCTGCCCATTTCTCATCCAAAAAAAAAAAAAAAAGCCTTATTTTATTCATCTTTTCCTACCAGCCATCAGCCTTCATTTCTCCTCTCCATAACGAAACTCCTTGAGAAAGTCATTTGTTGCCTTTCCTCTGACTCTTATGTGTCTGTAGTCAGGCATCAGACTTCCTCATTCACTTGAAATAATTCTCTCAAAAGTCACCAATGATGCCTTAATTGAATAATCTAATGGTCTTTTCCCACAGTTCTTGTCCTGAATTACAGATACAAAAAAGGGATAGTCACTTCAAGGAACTCATGTTGGTAAGAAGGAAGGCAGTATTTCAATAAAAAACTATCTAAGGGTCTCCTGTGTGCTAGGCATAGTACTGGGCCTGGGGATTCAAGTACAAAGAATAGAAATAGTCTCTTCTCGGTAGTAGCTTACTTTTTGTAGAAACAATGGGCAGGCCCAGTGATCCTCAGGGTGTGTAGCTTTGAAGGTAGACGGTAATTACAGATCAAGGCTTGTTCACCCATTTTCATTCTGTGGTATACTTGCCCTCTCAACAAACACTCTGAAAAGAAACATCCTAATTTTATCATTCTCCATCTAATAGACTGGAAGCCTTCTACTTTTGTCTGTTTTGAAAAGCTTTCATGGGTATCAGTATGGTATTTCAACCACCTATTTATTATTCCTTCTTCTTATTATATGACCAGCACACTTGACTTTTCTTGTCATATAGTTCCTTATTATTATTATTATTGTGGCATGTAATGATTTGCTGTAGTCAGCTGCTCAATAGTCATTTGTTAACTAAGCCTTTTAATGTGTACCAGGCACTGTGTTAAGGACTATGAACAAAAAAGGGCAAAAACACAATTCTTGCCCTCAGAGTTCACATCCTAATGAAAGGCACCGTGTAAATAATTATCTGTCTACATACTAGGTATAGGTGGGAAACTCTTCTTAAAGGAAAGGCACTAGTGGAAGGACAAGATAAGTCTGTTGCTAAATGGAAAGAGTGAGGAGACTAGAAAAATAGGAAGAGACCAGGTTGTGAAGGGCTTGGAATGGCAAACTGAGCATTTTATATTTGATCTTAGAGAGTAGATGGAACTTTTTGAGATTTGATGGGTGAAGATGATTTAATCAGACTCAAATATTAAGAAAATTACCTTGCTTTTTGAGTGGAGAATGAATTGAAGTGAGGAAAAACTTGAGGCAGGAAGACCAGAAGACTAATACAATAGTTCAGGCATTAGGTAATAAGAGCCTTTTTCAGGGTGTCACACATGTGCTTAGGGAAAAGAGGACCTATACTCAAAATGTTGCAAAGCTACAGTCTATATGATTTGGCAACAGATTTAACATGGATGATAGTAGAGTGAGAAGTCAGGTAAAACTGAAGCAAGGAGGATGGTGATGTCCCTAACTGCAATAAGGAAGCTGAGAAAAGTGGAGTATTTGGGGAAAAAAGAGTTTTGTTTTGGATTTATTGAGGTTGAGATGCCTAGAGATTCATTTTGAGATGTTTAAGAGACAGTTGGTAATGTTAGACTAGAGCTTAGGAGAAAGATTTTGGCTATATATATTGATTTGTTAGAGATTTACCCATGGAAGTCTTTCTGTACCCACCATACATTGCATCAATGTGAACTATCATTAGTATTACTTTTTAGTATATTTATGTGTGTGTGTGTATGAAACATGGCATAAGAGATAAATCTGTGTATGCAGAGATAGATTTAGAGATACACACCCATAAAAGCGTTTTCATCTAAATCTTCATTTTATTTATTTTTATTAAAAACATTTTTTTAAGTGAAAAATTGTATGCTTTCATTTGCATTCCTACTCCAACCTACTCTTTCTCTGGAGATAGATAGCATTCTTTATCTTAAGTCCCTCAGAATTGTCCTGGATCATCGTATTGCTGAAAGTAGCCAAGTCTTTCACATCTGATCATTCTACATTATTGCTGTTACTGTGTACAATGTTCTTCCAGTTCTGCTTATTTCCCTCTGCATCAGTTCATGTAGGTCTTTCCAGCTCTTTCTGAAATCATCCTGTTATTTCTTGCAACACAATAGTACTCCATCACCATCATATACCACAGTTTGTTCAGCCATAACCCAATTGATAGACATTCCTTCAATTTCCAATTCTTTGCCACCTCAAAAAGAGCAGCTGTAAATATTTTTGTACAAGTGGGTCCTTTCCACCTTTTTTTTGGATCTCTTTGTGATATAGACCTAGTAGTGGTATTATTGGATCAAAGGGTATGCATTATTTTATAGCCATTTGGGCATAGTTCCAAATTGTCCTCCAGAATGGTTGGATCAATTCAGTATTCCACCAGTAATGCATTGGTGTCCTAATTTTTCCACATCCCCTCGAACATTTAAAATCACTTTCCTTTACTGTCATATTGGCCAATCTGAAAGGTGTGAGGTGGTCCCCAAGAGTTGTTTTAATCTGTATTTTTCTAATCGAGTGATTTAGAATATTTTTATATGATTATTGATTGTTTTTATTTTTTCATATGAAAACTGATTGTTCATATCCTTAGACCACTTATTTGTCATTTGGGGAATAACTTATGTTCTTATAAAATTTGACTTGGTTCTCTTATATGTTTGAGAAATTAGATCTTTATTAGAGAAATTTGCTATAAAATTTTTTCCCCAGTTTATTCTTTCTCTTCTAATCTTGCTTGCCTTGGTTTTGTTTCTACAAAAACTTGCTAATTTGATATAATCAAAATTATTCATTTTACATCTTGTAATATTCTCTCTCTCTTGTTTGGTCATGAATTCTTTCCTTCTCTAGATCTGACAGATAAATTATTCCATGCTCCCCTTATTTGCTTGTGATATCACTATGTCTAAACCATATACCCATTTTGACCTTATCTTGGTATAGGATGAGATATTGATCTATAACTAATTTTTGCCATATTGTTTTCAATAGCAGTTTTTATCAGATATTGAGTTCTTATCCCCAAAGTGGGACCTTTGGGTTTATTAAACACTAGATTGCTAAGGTCATTCACCCCTAATCTATTCCATTGATCCACCATTCTATTTTTTTGCCAGTTCCAGATGGTTTTAATAATTACTTAACTCTTCATTTTAGATAAGAGAAAGGCCCTATAAAAGGTCACTTGCCCAACATCATACCAGATATTAAAAAAAAGAGCACAGGATTCACATTCTTGTTTTTTGACATCTGCCTTTCTTGGCATGTTTATTTAGCAGTTTTTAAGAGGGAAAAGAGGTTTTTTGTTTGGATATTAATATTTAAAGGTGTGGTCGCCAAGGAATTGAATAAATACCAATTCCTAAAATGATTTTAGTGATTTATTTATAAAATATAGGAGAGAATGGAAGTAGAGAGATGAAAAGAGGGTAGAGTAAGAGATCTAGTTTAAAGAACTAGATTAGGTCTAAGAAAGAGATTTAAGAACAGTCTCACCAAGTCCATGGTCCCATCCAGAGCTCCTCCAAGTCCAAGCCAAGAACAAGAAGAGGTAAAAGGTGCCAAGCCCCAGAAGTTCTCTTAATTTATCCAGGCCATTTCTTTTGTCACTTCCTGTGCCTTCCTCTTAGTTTATGTGTCCAATCACAATAGACACTTTTCTTAGGACTGCCTAGGGGGCAGTCAGTCAATTTTGAGTCTTCACCCATTTTTGCATAAGTCCATCACAGACCATCCAACTTGTGAGTTAAGTGGAGTTGTTTACACTTTTGGTGATTAGATTTAAGAATGGGCAAGATAGATATAATCTCATTATTATAAGTTTAAGGTCATGAGTATCCATGCAGTATTTAAGCAGCCCATTTATTATTAATACTTACTTTAGAACTTTAAAAAGTTCTAAGGAAACTATTTTGTTTACTGTAAAACTCCATGAATGCCAGGTGTTGTTCTCCCTCATTAGATTGAGTAAAAGGATTTTTGTTACCTTCTCAGTATCTGTCTCAGTATCTAAGAAGACACTAAGTGAATTTTTGAATTGAGAAAATATAGTGTTGTCATTGTTGAAATGACTGACCATGAAAGTTTGTGCTGGGGAGGAAGTATTTCATAGTTAGGAGGTTAATAGGCTATTTGACATAGAGCTACTGGAGGGCCCTATGAGAATTAAGTTCTGATTGAGTATTTGTGAATGAGTGGTTACTCAATAAATATTTATAAAGCACTTACTTTATACCAGGCACTGAGCTAAGTGCTGGGGATACAAAGAAAGAAAATGGTCTTTGCTTTCAAGGAATTCAGTCTAATGGGTAAGACAACACACTTACAAGGTATATACAAGATAAATTTGAAATGATCACTAAAGGGAAAGTACTGGAGTTAGAGCGTTAGTTGAAACTTATAGGAAATCAGGGGATAGAGATGAGAAACGAGAGCATTTCAGATAGGGGGTTAACCAGTGAAAATGCTCAGTTGGCAGTGGAGTTTCTTATTCCTGGAGGAGTAAGACCAGTGCCACTGGAACACAAACTATATGACAAATTGTAGCATGTAAGAAGACTACAAAGATGAAGAGTCTCTCTTTGGAAAGAGGCAAACCAAGTATGGAATCTTACAGATAGAAACAGAGCATTTGATGAGGATTTGGCTTTGATGGTGGATGGTTGTTGAGGAGTAAAGGTTAAGCTTAATGAATCATAACTCAAGGAACTCTAAGATTGGCAGCAAAATGGCTAAAATTATATCTATAACTATTGGTAACAGAATTGAACAATTATAAATACTAATTAGATCAAGGGCAGCTAAGTAGCTCAGTGGATTGAGAATTAGGTCTGAAGATGGAAGTTCCTAGGTTCAAATCACTTAACCCTCATTGTCCAGCCCTTACTATTCTTCTGTCTTTGAATTCAGTATTGATTCTAAGATGGAAGGTAAGTGTTTAAAAATAAATGAATGATTTGATCTAGGAAGTGTGATTTATTTCTCTTTTGATTTTTTTTGCCTTTTTCTTTTTTTTTTTTTTTTTTTAAAGAATGGAAGTTGTGATGTTTACTCAACCACTTAAACTATTATTTTTTAACCCTTATCTTCTTTCTTAGCATTAATTCTAAGATAGGAGAGTGTTTAAGGCTAGGCAATCTGCATTAAGTGACTTGTCCAGAGTCCCATATCTAAGAAGTCTTTGAGGACCCAGGTCCTTCCTCCAGATCCCAGGTCTGCTACTTTATCCACTGTGCTACCTACCTGCCCCAAAACCATTTATACTTTTAAGTTGTTTAAATATACTTTCTGTTTTATAAATTGGAATTCATTTCCAAAAAGTGAAAGTTGATCATTGTTTTATAGAAAATGAGTAAATACTTTAACATTGTATTAAATATTTTATATTTTAGTATATTTGAATTAAGTTTATGAAATAGTTCACAGACATCAAAAAGAATTAACTGTATGCTTTGTCTAGGCATGTCCGAATCCATACTGGAGAAAAGCCATATAAATGTGATGAATGTGGAAAAAGTTTTACAGTTAAGTCTACTCTGGATTGCCATGTAAAGACACACACAGGTAAATAAACTATTTCACTTTGTGTGGACATTGAAGAGTTATTTTATTGTGTCAACTGGATATTCTTTTTCCTTTTAAAGATTTCTTTTAGTAATGGGGATTATTTTCATGGGCAACCAATAGTCTGAACAAGATGATTTCTATAGCCCTTGTAAAAGCATTATAAATTATGTGTAAATTTCATAAGCATAAGCCCAAAATAAGAGCATTCCTGACAGTAGTAAAGTTTCATTAATTTTTTTTTTTAACTGGACCTTTGATCACATTAGTGTATTACAGCCATCTGGTTAGAACTTCAAATACCAATCAACACTTTTCTGAAATGTTTATAACATTTTGCTTGATGCCCTGAGAATTTAAATGACTTATTTAAGGGTACATGGCCAGTGTCTGTCAAATTTGTTAAATCCAGGTCTTCTTGGCTCTCAGGCCAGCTTTCTATCTACTAGCTCACTGTGTGGAAGAACAAATAGATAACTTTAAATGACATTATTTTCTTTTTTTCCTTAAGAATTAAATTAAATTATTTATATATCACTGTATTCAAATGTGACAACATGATGTAGTTTTAAAAGCATTGAATTTCTTGTCAGTGGATCTGGGTTAAAATTATGCCTCTGTCACTATCTATATGGGTTTGAGAAAGTCTTTTAAGCTTTTTGGTTAAAAGTTTTCTTTTTTCTTTCAGTATGTATATAGTACAAGTATTATTTTTGTTATTCCCTTTTTACTTATAAGGAAACTAGTCACAAAAGTTTTGAATAATTTGCCCATATATACTAATTTATCTGTATTTCTCCCACACCTCATAGTCATACTTTCTAATGGAGTCCACGTTGGACTCCAGTGGCATAGCTTTCTTGTTTGGGCTAGAAGATAAGTTGTAATTTTTTTATTTAACATATAGAGAAATTAAAGGGGAAAAAAAGCTATTGTGTGCAACATTTCAGTCATTTAAAATGATATGTGTTAGTAAACAAAAGTTAGATGTAGACTAAAATAGAAGATGGACTTCTGTAAGCAGTTTCTTAAATATTGTGCCTATTTTTGAACTGCATAGTTGTAGCATTTTTTTTATTCTCTGATTTATTCTGTTGCTTTTCTAGGTCAGAAGCTTTTCAGTTGTCATGTATGCAGTAATTCTTTTTCTACAAAAGGTAGCCTGAAAGTTCATATGCGTCTACATACGGGAGCAAAGCCTTTCAAGTGTCCTCATTGTGATTTACGTTTCCGTACTTCTGGACGAAGGAAAACCCACATACAATGTCATTATAAACCAGAAAACAAGAAAATTAGGAAGCCCATGTCCCGTAGTCCAAATGAGAGCTTGCAGCCAGTTGGTCTCCTTAATTCTTCTTCAGCAGACCCCAATGTGTTCATTATGAATAACTCAGTGCTGACAGGACAATTTGATCAAAATTTGCTTCAACAAGGACTTGTTAGTCAGGCCATTCTCCCTGCTTCCATGTCAGGTAAATAAATCCTTTAATTTCTTCAGGTTCTACTCATTGGAATTCTTTCTAACTTTTTTTTTTGACAGATTACATTTTCTTTTTCCCTCCTTTCTCCCTCTCCATTCTCCTCCTTCTCCTTTTTCCTCTTCCTTTTTTTCTGTATTCATTACATTTATATATCTTCCTTCCACAATTGATTTGGACTTGCATACCCAAAGAAGTAAAGTTGCTAAGTTCAGTGTTTATATACTTTGTCAAAGGAGGTCAGAATTTAAGTGTTATGGGTTAGCATCATGACTTCTTTAAAAAAAATGATAAGAAAAGTTTTGCTTGCATTGCTTCTAGGTTGCACTACTATTTAATTCACTCTTCTTTTGAAAAATATTACCCTAATCACAACTTTTTAAATAATATTCCACATTTATATAGCACTTTTAAAATTTGCAAAAGCATATTATTTATAACAAATCTGTAAGGTAAGTATCTTATTATAACCATTTTGCTGATGAAGAAACTGATACTTGGAGAATTTAAATTTTAGAATTCTAGCTTCCTTCAAGGTTCATCTCAGATGCTATCTTCTATGCAAAATTTTTCCTTATTCTCTGTTATTCTCCCTCTTAAAACTACTACTCTGTATAGAATATAAGCTCCCTGAAGGCAAAAATTTTTCCTTCTCCTTTTTCTTTTTTCCCCTTCCTTTTTATTGAAGTAATTTGGCCACAATTATGTAACTAGCAAATATCAGTGAGACATTCAATTTGTTAATGCTCATGTTATTTGGAAACAATTTTGGCTACATGTCTTCTAATTTTTTCTGTGATGTTAGTGTTTATAAGACACTAAATTTACTATGATTATTTTTGTTTGCAAATACCTGAAGGTATTTATGGTACTTTTTTGTGTGTATACCCATTTTTATGAGACTACATGAGATGGAATAGTATATATGTCACTTTGTAAATCATACAGTATGAATATCAGTTATTATCAGATGCTATAGGATTTTGTGACACCTAACATTTTTTATGTGACAAGCTTGCTATTTAAGAATTATGAATCTGATCGTTTTAATAATTTTTTTTTTTGGTAGCCGGTGGTGATTTAACTGTGTCCTTGACAGATGGTAGCCTGGCCACCCTGGAAGGCATACAATTACAATTAGCTGGTAATCTCGTTGGACCCAATGTGCAAATTTCTGGAATTGATGCCTCTAGTATTAATAATATTACATTACAGGTAGGAAAGAAAGCTAGTCACTTGTGTTAATACTGTAATATATTTTAAGTGTCATTTAAATGTGAAATTTTCATTATATAACTTTATCTTGTTTTTTTAGATTGATCCTAGTATTTTGCAGCAAACATTACAGCAAAGTAATATACTTGCTCAACAACTAACTGGGGAACCTAATTTATCTACACAAAATAACTCCCTTCAAACATCTGACAACACAGTTCCAGCCAATGTTGTCATCCAGCCAATTTCAAGTCTGTCTTTACAGCCCACAGTGACATCTTCTGCTAATATGACAATAGGACCATTATCTGAACAAGATTCTATGTTGACCTCTAGCAATAACGGTAAGAAATATTTACTTCACAGAGTGAAATTCTTGACTTATGTTACTTGTTAAATATTTTCATGAAATTGTGATGTTAAAGAAGTAGATCAGAACACTTTTTTGTTTCTAAAAGTCATTAAGTGAACTTAATGAAAGTATATTTTCTAAATGATTCCTAATATCTATATAATATGCATGTTAATTGCATTTACTTTAAATAGTTATGTATATATGGGTATATGTGTGTGTCTATTTTATATCTATCAATCTATCTATCTATCTATATATACACACATATCTTTCCATTTATTTATTTATTTGCTTTTAGTCCATCAGAGTTTATTAGACAAATTAATACAAGTTGGTACAAATTGATTTTCAAAATCACAGTTGTTATTGAAAAAAAAGATACTGGTCATTTTACCATTCAATAGAAATTAGTGTACCTAACAATAAAGTGAAAACACATGTACTATTCCCCTGCTACTATGTATGAGATTCTCAATTCTTAGGTTGTTTTTGAACTAATGCATTAATTGAATAATTTTGTAAAGTACTAGATTTAAGGTACTACATTGCAAACTAATTCCAATCTACGATTAGGTCACACAAAAAGAATTCCTAGATGTGGATATAGCAGTTTTCACAATACTTAACAAGTACAGATATCTTGATTACAGGTAAATAAGATGATATTGAGTAAATCTAAGAAAATGAGGTTATGGACCAATATGGAGTGCTGGTCATATATACAGATATGTGTATATGTATCTGTATGTGTATACATAATTGGGGATGGATACATACAAACACAGCCTCTCCCAACTCCTCCCAAAAAACAAAAACACTCACACACCACCCTCATCCTTAACAGTTTCTTGTTATTTTGGGTTATTTGGAAAAGTAATTGTTTACCATCCACTTTTTTCTTTCTTTCAGAAACTTTTAAACTAAAACAGTAGATGTTAGAAAAGAGAAAGTGATCCTAAGGAAAGGAGCAAATGCGCATTTGCTAATTATTTATTTATTTAAATGATTAGGTACTCAAGATCTTTCTCAAGTGATGACCTCTCAAGGTCTGGTATCCACTTCCAATGGTCAGCATGAGATCACCTTGACTATTAATAATTCAAGTCTCAGTCAAGTTTTAGCCCATGCTGCTGGTTCCACTGCTCCAACATCATCAGGGTCTTCACAAGAAATTACTCTCACCATATCTGGTTAGTATTTTATATTTATATCAGTATAATATTTCTCATATATAACAGTTTAGGTATACTCATTTTGCTACTTTGTAACTTTTCTATTGAGTAAGGATAATGAGGAAAATTAATATTGAATTGATATTTTTGTGAAATGACTTTCTCTCTAGACTTCTAGTTTCCCCACTTGGCTATGAAATTGTGTTGGACCCTTCCTTTTTATTAAGATTAAGGGATTAGGGGGCAGCTGGAGGCTCAGTAGTTTGAGAGCCCAACCTAGAGATAGGAGGTACTAGGTTCTGATCTGGCCTCAGACACTTCCTAGCTGTGTGACCCTAGGTAAGTCACTTAACTCCCAATTGCCTAGCCTTTACCACTCTTCTACCATCTAAGGTAGAAGGTAGAAGGTAAGGATTTAAAAAAAAAAAAGATAGAGGGATTAAGGGCAGAGATGACTGGCTATGGTGAATCCTTTCCCATTTGAAAGATTTAAGAGTGTTCTAAGTAGTTGTGATGAACTCAAAGTACAGTAGTCCTATCTTAGGGCAGAATGTGCTGTTATCTTCCAGGTCCTTGCAAAGACCTAACCTTCTTACAATGAAGTAATAAGGGAAACATTAAGGTCTCTAAGTCTAGCTTCTCTCTCAAAATATCCACCAATGGGGACTGGCAGAGATGGCCCTAAGTTGAGGGACACAATTCCCTTTACAAACGAGAGATGGGACTTGCTCACTATTTTTTTGTTCAGGAGACCAGTAAAAGTGTCATTTTTCATTAGCAGACACATGCATCTGTTAATAGAAAATGTTATTCCTGGAGAAATAGCCTCATATTTTTTATTGGTTAAAAATCCAAGGCAGCTGGGTAGCTCAGTGGAGTGAGAGTCAGGCCTAGAGACAGGAGGTCCTAGGTTCAAACCCGTCCTCAGCCACTTCCCAGCTGTGTGACCCTGGGCAAGTCACTTGACCCCCATTGCCCACCCTTACCAATCTTCCACCTATGAGACAATACACCGAAAGTACAAGGGTTTAAAAAAAAATCCACATGCTACAATAGCACCATAGAATAGTTTCATACTATCATAATTTCATCATGCACAATTATAGGAACTTAACTTTTTGACGATATGGTTATATTACAGATGCTTGGTTAATCTATAAAGACGGTATTCCTTATATTGTCAAAGAATGTACTTCCAAGTATGTGCCCCCCACCCCAAAAAAAAGAAATTTAAATAGAACCCCATAAAAAATCATTTAATACAGATAGAAATGTGGGTCTGCATCTTTGGCAATATAGTTATGCCAAGATGCTAAAATTTAAATGTAAAAGGTTTTGATTAGCATTTTGTGTTTAAAATCATAGAAACTTCCTTATGTACTCAATATTGTTAAAAACCTCTAAATATATTTTAAAATATAACTTTTGTTTTTTATTTTAATTGATTTTTTTGAAATCTCTTTTTGTTCTACACAGTTACACTTATTAAAAAAAACTTCCATGTTTTCTTTTTGAGCAGTGTTTGCCCTTTTAGATCATTAGCTATAAAATCTTTGTCCCAATTTTATTGACATTCATGTTTTGTTTTGTTTTTTAAAGAACAGAAAATATACTTGGCTAACTTTCAAAGGATAGCAATGTAAGAGAGAATTTTCTGGTGTAGATGGACTATTAGTTTGAGCTACTATGCACTTTCTTTTATTTTAGTGACAAATCTACAATAAGTTTATATAGTAGAACATTGTAGGAAAAAATTGATTTTATTTTAAATAATTAATTATAAAAGAAAACTCTTATAGTTTGAGCTTTGCTTTTTAAATGATATCTTGAAATACAGGAACTGATAAACAACAAAAATAATTTTACTAATGATATTAAATAAATTCTGGTTGATTAAGTCCATAAGTATTAACTGAATGCTTATCATATATGAGGTACTTTGCTCAGTACTATAAGAGATAAAGGTATTTGACCTCAAAAAGTTTAAATCCTAGTTGAACTGTTTATTTAATTTGTGCTTTATTCAAGATTCTTGCTTTTATTATACTTTTCAAATTACTAGGCCTTTTGGCTATTTAATGATTTATTATCTTGTATATAGTATAGGTCGAACTAAGCTAATTTTTTATATTTGAAAGATTTGAATATTAAGAAAGAATATTAAGAAAGATTTGAATATTAAGAAAGGAACTAATCCCTGAAATAAGGTTATTAATTTTTTTCTCTTCCACCACTCTAAATAAAGATTTAGCCATATTTGCCAGCATTTTAAAAATCCTTTTCAGAATTGATTGTGGAATATAATACTATAGAAAAAGTCAAGAATTATGATGTTATAAGTTGTTATTGGAGGTGGCTGGAGTTCTGATGGAGATAAACTTTTCTATATTACAGATTACACTTTGCCTTCATAAATACAAAGCCTTACAGATTTTTGCGTTTGCTATATATGATAAAATCTTTCACTGATAGAATTTGAAGATACTCAAAATATAATTGTAGTATGATTATTTCTTAAGGAAACCTTATTTTCTCTAAATTAAATCAGTATTTTATGTTTTTATTTGTTGTTACAAATACAAAAAGCCTAATTTACTTTGAGGTGAATTTTTAAATTTAATTCCATGTCTCTTCTCAAAACAGGAAAATATGTCTTATCCTCATTTCCTTCTGTGGTATTAAAATACTGAGTTTTGAGAGAGCTTTACTAGTTTTAAAATTTACTCATAAGCAAATAAAGTTGATTTTTAAAAATTGTTAACAATATCAATTTCTATTTAGGTCAAGATCTTATTCAACATAATGCTAATGGAAATAGTGAATTAAATGGAAGCATACGGTTGTCAGCTCCTGCCGTCAGTAATCAGCCTCCTGGTGCCACATTAACAATAAGTAATGATCAACTTCTCTCTCAGAGCACAACGTTAAACTCTTCAGGTATGCTGTAAAGATTTAGCCAAGAGAGACATTCCAAAAATTACATACTTCATTCCTTAAAAGTTATGGAAATCATTGCAACAATTTGCATTGTGTTTCAGGGTGAAATATATGTATGCAGGTTTCCCAAATTTATAACACAAATAAGATGAGACTGTGCTGAATTATGTTTTCTTTTTAACTTTAAGAATTAAAACTTTATGAACTAATTGTTATAAATAAAATTCTTTTCAACTAAAATAAAGCATTTTGCTATTCCCTAGGGAAGAGCTTCTCTTTTTAGCAATGAGATGTTTTATGTCAGCAGTTCCCCTGATATAGGTTGATTTTTGCATTGCAGTATACTTTTTTATATTTTGGCCACCACCAGGTGGCATTTAGTTCATAGTCACGAATACATGAATAGTGCCTTTGCTAAGATGGGAAATATACTACTGATGAAAATATTGCATTATCTTGTTATTATTCAAACAAGTAAGTTAAATAAAGCATTGGTGCACAATTAACAAACATAGAACTTCATAGCAGTGTTGAAAAAAATTAATATGGCTTACTGTAGTATTTATAAAAGCTTAGTTCTGTTATAAGTTTTTCTATATTATAGTCTTTTTCTAGTTTTGCAAGAAGTTTTCTCATTAAATTCACTAAT
This sequence comes from Gracilinanus agilis, assembly GCF_016433145.1. Taxonomy (NCBI): domain Eukaryota; kingdom Metazoa; phylum Chordata; class Mammalia; order Didelphimorphia; family Didelphidae; genus Gracilinanus; species Gracilinanus agilis. The sequence continues at coordinate 583,034,817 of NC_058130.1, forward strand.
TATATTCTTCCCAAACCTAGACTTCCAATTCTTTCCATAGTAAAAACTTATCTGATTAATTCTTGAACTATACCTAAAATGAACACATAAATAAAATATAGTTATGTCATATCTAACATCCCATTTCCCTCTTATTTTCCTTCTCCTAAGAAACAATTCTTCTTTCTATCCCTTTATTGTAAGGTAGGAGAAAGGAGATGGTAGGCTTAAAACCTTTCCATTAACTGGAGGTCTGAGATATAAAACTTAATTTAAACTTAGTAACTGAAAGAAAGAATTAAAAATTTTTTTTAAACCTCAATTGAAACAAAAGGAAAACAATAAATAAAATTTTAATTTAGAATTCATATTCTAAATTATGTCGGAGTATAAAATGTTAGAAAAAGAAAGAGTTCTTGGAGATTTGTCTAATCTAGCCCCTTCATTTTATAGGTGAGAGCCTTGATTCCAGATCTATAGAATGACAATCTGTTGTTATTTTGCTCTGCCATAACATAATTTCTCTTATTTTGGAATGCTCTTGACTCTTTATAATTGTTTATGATTGTTACACTTTAATTTAAAAACCTAACTTGCTCTCTTGTAAGCTTTTTGTAATTTAATCCAGAATAATTAGGAGCCTTTCTTAGCTTCTTTTAGAATCTTGTTTTAGAAAATCCTTATTCATCACCAAATAAAGAATACCAAATATCTTGTAATAATGTACATTTCTCTGTGAATTTTAGTCTCCAAATCATTGTTGATCAATAAAAATTGCAGACTAGCCACACTATTGATCTCTGTTAGATTTCTAGAATGAGAAATTTACCCCCAAAACTCGAGAAAAGATAATATACTCTCTTGCTCCTTAAATGGCATTTTTAAGGAGCCTTGAAAGCCTATTAATAATGTCCATTTCCCTTGAGTTAAGAACAAAAGAAATTTTTGTCACTTTTCCATTTACTATTTGGCATGTTCTAAGATACAAAGGCATAGTTTCCCTTTTTAGGATCCTTTGTTGATAGGGAGGAAAAATATGTCAATCATTCATATTCTACCTTTGACCTCTTATTCAGGAGGTTCTAGAATTTCTCTACTATGTTCCATTGGAAAAAATTATGTATCAGTGGTCAATAGGGTAGCAGTCCTTATGGTAGCAACTTTATTGGGAATATTCAATAATTTTTTGGCAGATTGATGGGACAGGACATGAAATTAGAGAATTTCTGGTTTAAATAGAAGAATATACAGTTGTCTCTGCCACTTGGTTATCCTGATGTTTGATGGCTCAGTATATTACTTGGAAATGGGGAATTCTAGTAATAATGGACCACAAATGGATGGAACAAATATGTGAATACATTGATCTCAATACTGTCCACAAGTTTTCTCTTTAAGGGTATTGTTGATGTAGCATGAGTACAGATTGTTGGGCATTAAAGTACTTTTTGCTTCATAAAATTGCCCCCACAGATAAATACTGATGGAGTCTCACACAAGCAGGGAAAGATCCAGAATCTTTTAATGCAGTATAGCCATTGTTAATAAAATGCCTAACAGCAGCCAATATAGTATGTCAAATATAGCTGACTAAAGAAAGCAAAGGTCTTTTACTCCTGAATTTTTGTTTTTTATCATCTTGTGGAGCTGTTTTAAAAGTTGGCCAAAAAATTTCCTATTTTTTGTTATACTTTCTCAACTTATTCTACATATTAATCTGGAAGGATTTAAGATTGTTGTTTTGTTTTGTAAACTTGTCCAAAGGATAAAATTTGGAACCTGAGATTAAATGCTATTCAAGAGGATCTATGTCTTTTACTTTTCTTGGGTTGGCTGTAATTAAATATAGGGCCATTTTGGTATAAGCAAGTGAGTTGCGTTCTTAGCTTTCCTCAATATTTGAACTGGTTTGAATTTTAGCAGATATTCTCTGTCAGTTATGCTTCTTTCTTAATATCAAATAGGTTAACAGGTAAGAAGACCTTGGTAGAGTTGTTTTAAGTATCCTATTGCCATTGGTTGTAGTTAAGACATTGGTGCCAGATATATTAGTACTGAAAATTTTATTCTCATTTGTAAACTTTTATATCAGAGTAAAAGTTATAACCCAATTCAGTTTATAGCACTAATTGCAAAAAATTGTTTTCTTTTTATATTTCTCATTTTGTTGGATTTAGTAATTTAGAGTAATTGCAGGTTCTTCTATTAAGAGGAATTATTCTACTACTAACATTGTTATAATTCCCATTATTATTTCATAATTCTCGTACAGTTCTAATGTCTTTGAACAGTTGTTAGTATGTACTAAGCAAATATTCTCTTGTATTATTCTCTTGAACTGAAAGGTGTACCACAAGGATCTTCCTTCCTTCCTTCCTTCCTTCCTTCCTTCCTTCCTTCCTTCCTTCCTTCCTTCCTTCCTTCCTTCCTTCCTTCCTTCCTTCTTTCCTTTCATG